>NC_135815.1:97398456-97526382 GCF_964213995.1 Mustelus asterias | reverse complement strand
CCCCGCCCGCCCCCCCCGCCCGCCTCGCAGCCCACCCCCCTCCTCCGCCCGCCTCGCCCCCCCTCCGCCCGCCCGCCTCGCCCCCCCTCCACCCGCCTCGCCCCCCCCTCCGCCCGCCTCGCCCCCCCTCCGCCCGCCTCGCCCCCGCTGCCCGCCTCACCCCCCCTCCGTCCGCCTCGCCCCCCCTCCGCCCGCTTCGCCCCCCTCCGCCCGCCTCGCCCCCCTCTGCCCGCCTCGCCCCCCCTCCGCCCACCTCGCCCCCCCTCTGCCCGCCTCGCCCCCCCTCCGCCCGCCTCGCCCCCCTCCGCCCGCCTTGCCCCCACCTCCGCCCGCCTCGCCCCCCCCTCCGCCCGCCTCGCCCCCCCTCCGCCCGCCTTGCCCCCTTCCGCCCGCCTCGCCACCCCTCTGCCCGCCTCGCCCCCCCTCCGCCCGCCTTGGCCCCCCCGCCCCCCTCACCCCCCTCTGCCCGCCTCGCCCCCCCGCTCCGCGCGCCTCGCCTCCCGTTCCGCCCACCTCGCCCCCCGCTCCGCCCGCCTCGCTCCCCGCTCCGCCCGCCCCTCCGCCCGCCTCGCCTCTCCTCCGCCCGCCCCCGCCCCCCCTCCGCCCGCCTCACGCCCCCTCCGCCCGCCTCGCCTCTCCTCCGCCCGCCCCGCCCCGCCTTGGCCCTCTGCCCGCCTCGCCCCCCCTCCGCCCGCCTTGGCCCCCCCGCCCGCCTCGCCCCCCCTCTGCCCGCCTCGCCCCCCCGCTCCGCGCGCCTCGCCTCCCGTTCCGCCCACCTCGCCCCCCGCTCCGCCCGCCTCGCTCCCCGCTCCGCCCGCCTCACGCCCCCTCCGCCCGCCTCGCCTCTCCTCCGCCCGCCCCGCCCCCCCTCCGCCCGCCTCACGCCCCCTCCGCCCGCCTCGCCTCTCCTCCGCCCGCCCCCGCCCCGCCTTGGCCCCCCCCGCCCCCCTCGCCCCCCTCCGCCCGCTTCACCCCCCCCTCCGCCCGCCTCGCCCCCCCTCTGCCCGCCTCGCCCCCCCGCTCCGCGCGCCTCGCCTCCCGTTCCGCCCACCTCGCCCCCCGCTCCGCCCGCCTCGCTCCCCGCTCCGCCCGCCTCACGCCCCCTCCGCCCGCCTCGCCTCTCCTCCGCCCACCCCGCCCCCCCTCCGCCCGCCTCACGCCCCCTCCGCCTGCCTCGCCTCTCCTCCGCCCGCCTCGCCCCCCTCCGCCCGCCTCGCCCCCCCTCCGCCCGCCTTGCCCCCACCTCCGCCCGCCTCGCCCCCCCCTCCGCCCGCCTTGCCCCCCTTCCGCCCGCCTCGCCACCCCTCTGCCCGCCTCGCCCCCCCTCCGCCCGCCTTGGCCCCCCCGCCCCCCTCGCCCCCCCTCCGCCCGCTTCGCCCCCCCTCCGCCCGCCTCGCCCCCCCTCTGCCCGCCTCGCCCCCCCGCTCCGCCCGCCTCGCCTCCCGTTCCGCCCACCTCGCCCCCCGCTCCGCCCGCCTCGCCCCCCGCTCCACCCGCCTCACGCCCCCTCCGCCCGCCTCGCCTCTCCTCCGCCCGTCCCGCCCCCCCTCCGTCCGCCTCGCCCCCCCCTCCGCCCGCCTCTCCCCCCCTCCGCCCCCCTCTCCCCCTCTCCGCCCCCTCTCCCCCCTCCGCCCGCCTCGTCCCCGCCTCGTCCCCGCCTCGTCCCCGCCTCGTCCCCGCCTCGTCCCCGCCTCGTCCCCGCCTCGTCCCCGCCTCTGCCCCCCTCTCCCCCTCCCTCCCCTCTTGAGCCAGTTCTCTACTCAGAAATTTTCACGTTCTTTCTCTCTCTGCTCCTTTATTTTTCTCTCACTCTGTTCACAGGCTGCACGTCTCTTCCCCGGGTGCCCCCCGCTCCCTTCTCTCTCTCTCTCCCACTCCCGGGCGCTGCTTCCTCTTCTGGGAATTTCTTTCTCTCCCCGAGGTGCTTTATTTCCATCCGTGTTGCTCGTCTTGCTCCAGTTAAACTCCCCTCCTCAACACACACATCACAAACACATTCAGCCAACTGAACGAAACAGACCCCCTCCCTCCATTTACAACCCCCACCAGCGACCCTCCCTTTTACACAGACGCCATTTACCCCATCCCCAGCTTCTCCAGTGCCCAGCTTCTCCAGTGCCCAGCTGCTCCAGTGCCCAGCTGCTCCAGTGCCCAGCTTCTCCAGTGCCCAGCTTCTCCAGTGCCCAGCTTCTCCAGTGCCCAGCTTCTCCAGTGCCCAGCTTCTCCAGTCTGTCCATGTAACTGAAGTTTCTCACCCCTGGAGCCGTTCTCCTGAATCCTTTCTGCAATCGTAAAGGGCAGCACTTGTCACCTGGACTCTGCGGCCTGCGACAGCAGGTGGCACAGTGGTTAGCACTGCTGCCTCACAGCGCCAGGGACCCGGGTTCGATTCCTGGCTCGGGTCACTGTCTGTGTGGAGTCTGCACGTTCTCCCCGTGTCTGCGTCGGTTTCCTCCCACAGTCTGAAAGACGTGCTGGTTAGGGTGCATTGGCCATGACAAACTCTCCCTCAGTGTACCCGAGTGTGGCGACTAGGGGATTTTCGCAGTAACTACATTACAGTGTTAATGTAAGCCTACTTGTGACTAATAAATAAACCTTAAACTTTAAAAAGGGTATCAAATAAGCACTTAAAGGGAAACTTTTTGTGGGGCTATGGGGAGAGCGCGGGTGGGTGGACAGGGGCTGGGAATGTTGGAGAGAATTGGATAGCTCTTCCAAAGGGCCGGCACGGACATGATGGACAGAATGGCCTCCTTCTGTGCTCATCTAATAGTCAATACCTTCCAAAACGGAATCGGATGTGTGGAGAGCTTTGGGATATTTGAATGATGTGGCACGGCTGGATAAATGGAGTATTATTTTCTCCGTTAAGTCAGATTATAAATAAATGTTATCAGTGGCGACTGGCGCCTTGACCACAACCTCTGGTGTCAGAAACACCCTTCCTGCTACAGGCTGATCCCAAAGCTGCCAATTTAGAAAATGTGTTTCTATTTGGAGTGCCAACATGGCAGGACAGTGGAAATTCCCAGTGACTCTGAGACCAATCATTAAAATAATCACCATTTTCATGAACTGATGCAGAGAATACGGAATGTAGAATTAACCCCTACCCAGTCATTAATAATTCAATGTCCGTATCGCAACATGCTTGGTATTATATTTTTAAATTTTGTAAATACTTTTGAAGTCTGTTGTGCGATGTTGCACTGTTCCTGCAAACATAAGGACAGCAGAGGAAAGACACTTGATACATCTATCCCGTCCTGGGCGGCACAGTGGTTAGCACTGCGGCCTCACAGCAACAGGGACCCGGGTTCGATTCCCGGCTTGGGTCACTGTCTGTGTGGAGTTTGCACGTTCTCCCCGTGTCTGCGTGGGTTTCCTCCCACAGTCTGAGAGACGTGCTGGTTAGGGTGCATTGGCCGTGCTAAATTCTCCCTCAGTGTAACCAAACAGGCGCCAGAGCGTGGCGACTGGGGGACTTTCACAGTAACTTCATTGCAGTGTTAATGTAAGCCTACTTGTAACATTAATTGATAAACCTAAACTTAAACTTCTAAAAGGCTGTTGCCCTCCACTGGAAAGGGTACAAAGAAGATTTACGAGGATGTTGCCAGGACTAATGGGCCTGAGTTATAGGGAGAGGTCGGCCAGGCTAGGACTTTATTCCTTGGAACGTAGGAGAATGAGGGGTGATCTTATTGAGGTGTATAAAATCATGAGGGGCATAGATAGGATGATCGCACAATCTTTTTCCCAGGGTAGGGGGATTGAAAACTCGAGGGCATAGGGGTGAGAGGGGAAAGATTTAAAAGGGACCCGAGGGGCAACTTCTTCACCCAGAGAAAGTGGTTGAGGCGGGTACAATAGCAACAGTTAAAAAGCATTTGGATAAGTACATGGATGGGCAAGGGTTAGAGAGATATTGGCCAAATGTGGGCAATTGGGACTAGCTGGGACGGCACCATGATCGGCATGGACTGGTTGGGCCGAATGGCCTGTTTCCGTGCTGTAATGCTGTATGACTCTTACACGACGTGGGAGAGAGGTGGTCTAATGGCATTGCCGTAGGGCTGGTAATCCAGGGACCCTGGGTAACGCTCTGGGGAATTCGATAAAAAATCTGGAATTAAAAGTCTAAATGATGAACATGAAGCTATTGTTTTAAAAACTCCTCTCGGAAGGAAATCTGCCATCGTTAGCCGGTCTGGCCTACATGTGACTCCAGACCCACAGCAATGTGGTTGACTCTTAAATGGCCGAGCAAGCGAATCCATTCAAGGGTAATCTGGGTCCTGCCAACGAAGCCCACATCCCATAAATGAATTAAATAGAAATGATCTCTCGAATGATTCTAGAGTTTCTTTTCCTCTTCCCAGTCTACCCAGAAGACTTTTTCAGATTAATCACTGAAATAATTTTGGAGGAGTATTTTCTGAGCGGCAAGAACTCCACTTGCTAAAATCAGAAAACAGCCGGAGGTAACTCAAGGGGCAAGGGGTAAAACATTCAGAGGAAAGGCAGACAAAACTGCAAAAACTAGCAGAGATCCTGGTGGCTGGGATGGATACAAAGAGATAGTCTGAAATTGTGGCCAGGACTTAGGGCGGCACGGTGGCACAGTGGTTAGCACTGCTGCCTCACAACGCCAGAGATCTGGGTTCAATTCCAGCCTCGAGTCACTGTATGTGTAGAGTTTGCACGTTCTTCCCGTGTCTGCGTGGGTTTCCCCCGGGTGCTCCGGTTTCCTCCCACACTCCAAAGATGTGCGGGTTAGGTGCATTGGTCATGCTAAATTGCCCCTTAGTGTCAGGGGCACTAGCTAGGGTAAATGAGTGGGGCTACGGGGATAGAGCCTGGGTGGGATTGTGGTCAGTGAAGATTCGATGGGCTGAATGGCCTTCTTCTGCACTGTAGGGATTCTATGATTCTATGACTACATCAACCCACAAAGCAATGAGGGATGGGCAATAAATGCTGGCCCAGCCAGTGACACCCGCATCCCTTGAAAGAATAAAGATCTCAACTTCATTCGCTGTGTTACCAATGAAACCTTGTCGACCATCAGGTTCTGAGGTGGGACTGGAACGCAGAGCTTCTGGCTTCGAGACAAAGACATTACCCACGCTTCATAAATGCATTTTCTATTCACCTCAACTACTCCCTGGGGGTAGAGTGGGAATCATGTTCTACAGGGGGTGGCACGGTGGCACAGTGGTTAGCACTGCTGCCTCACAGCGCCAGGGACCTGAGTTCAATTCCCGGCTTGGGTCACTGTCTGTGTGGAGTCTGCACGTTCTCCCCGTGTCTGTGTGGGTTTCCTCCGGGTGCTCCGGTTTCCTCCCAAAAGTGTGTGGGTTAGGTGGATTGGCCATGCTAAATTGCCCCTTAATGTCAGGGGGACCAGCTAGGGTAAATGCATGGGTTTACGGGGATAGGGGCTGGGTGGGATTGTGGTCGGTGCAGACTCGATGGGCCGAATGGCCTCCTTCTGCACTGTAGGATTCTATCCTCTTTGTGTACCACGTCTGATAACACAACATTCCTGGTTACATGGCCCCTCCCGCCTCCCGCGCACCGGCGTTGCAAGCCTTGTGTTTTTTAAGGTGTGGATGTTTTTACTTCTGTTGATGGCAGAGTGTTTATGTTACTGGATTAGTAATTGGGAGACAAAAGAACAGAAAATGCTGGAAAGTCTGAGCAGGTCTGACAGCATCTGCCCTCATCTACCTTCTTGGTTACCCCTTCAAAAAACTCAATCAAATTGAGGGAGAATAGAGCCAATGTTTCGAGTCTGGATGACTCCAAGTATTTTGGATCATTGGAAGCATTTAAAGTGGCGGTGGATTAATATTTGATAGATCGAGGAATAGAGGGTGATGGGGAAATGGCACAGAAAAGGAGTTGAGGCTGGGGTAGAGCAGCCACGATTGGATGGAATGGTGGGGCAGGCTTGAAGGGCCAAATGGTCTCCTCCTGATTTGATTTGATTTGAATTATTATTGTCACATATATTAGTATATAGTGAAAAGTATTGCTTCTTGCGTTCTATACAGACAAAGCATACCGTTCATAGAGAAGGAAAGGTGAGAGTGCAGAATGTAGTGTTACAGTCATAGCTAGGGTGTAGAGAAAGATCAACTCAGTGCAAGGGAGGTCCATTCAAAGCTCTGATGGCAGCAGGGAAGAAGCTGTTCTTGAGTCGGTTGGTACGTGACCTCAGACTTTTCATAGAATCCCTACAGTGCAGAAGGAGGCCATTCAGCCCATCGAGTCTGCACCGACCACAATCCCCCCAGGCTCTATTCCCATAACCCCACATATTTACCCTACTAATCAGCCTGACACTAGGGTCAATTTAACATGGCCAATCAACCTAACCCACACATCTTTGGAGTGTGGGAGGAAACCGGAGCACCCGGAGGAAACCCACTCAGACATGGGGAGAATGTGCAAACTCAACACAGACAGTGACCCGAGGCCAGAATTGAATCTGGGTCTCTGATGCTGTGAGGCAGCAGTGCGAACCATTGTGTTACCGTGCCGCCCACATTTTGTATCTTTTTCCCGATGGAAGAAGGTGGAAGAGAGAATGTCCGGGGTGCGTGGGGTCCTTGATTATGCTGGCTGTTTTCCCGAGGCAGCGGGAGTGTAGACAGAGTCAATGGATGGGAGGCTGGTTTGAGTGATGGATTGGGCTTCGTTCACAACTCTTTGTAGTTTCTTGCGGTCTTGGGCAGAGCAGGAGCCATACCAAGCTGTGATACAACCAGAAAGAATGCTTTCTATGGTGCATCTGTAAAGGTTGATGAGAGTCATAGCTGACATGCCAAATTTCCTTAGTCTTCTGAGGAAGTAGAGGCGTTGGTGGGCTTTCTTAACTATAGTGTCGGCGTGGACGGGCCAGGACAGGTTGTTGGTGATCTGGACACCTAAAAACTTGAAGCTTGGGGCGGCACGGTAGCACAGTGGTTAGCACTGCTGCTTCACAGCTCCAGGGACCTGGGTTCGATTCCCAGCTCGGGTCACTGTCTGTGTGGAGTTTGCACATTCTTCCTGTGTCTGCGTGGGTTTCCTCCGGGTGCTCCGGTTTCCTCCCACAGTCCAAAGATGTGCGGGTTAGGTTAATTGGCCATGCTAAATTGCCCCTTAGTGTCCCGGGATGCGTAGATTAGCGGGTAAATATGTGGGGATATGGGGACAGGGCCTGGGGTGGGATTGTGTTCGGTGCAGACTCGATGGGCCGAATGGCCTCTTTCTGCACTGTAGGGTTTCTATGACTTCTATGATTTCTCTTGACCATTTCTACTTCGTCCCCGTTGATGTAGACAGGGGCATGTTCTCCTTTATGCTTCCTGAAGTTGATGACAATCTCCTTCATTTTGCTGCACCAGTTCACCAGATTCTCTATCTCATTCCTGTACTCTGTCTCGTCATTGTTTGAGATCCGACCCACTACGGTGGTGTCGTCAGCAAACTTGAAAATCGAATTGGAGGGGAATTTGGCCGCACAGTCATTGGTGTATAAGGAGTATAGTAGGGGGCTGAGAACACAGTCTTGTGGGGCACTGGTGTTGAGGATGATCGTGGAGGAGGTGTTGTTGCCCATCCTTGTGTTATGTTCTTAGGGATGATGTGAGAGCAATGGCGAGATTGTGGAAGAGGTTTACAAGAATAATTTCAGAGATGAGAGATGCCAGTTCTGAGGGTAGATTGGAGAGTTTGGGACTGTTCTCCTGGGAGAGAAGAAGGTTGAGAGGAGCTTTGATAGAGATGTTCAAAATCATGAGGGGTCCAGATCTTGCAGATAGGGAGAAACTGTTCCTGCTCATAAAAGGATCGAGAACAAGAGGGCACAAATTTAAAACAACTGGCAAAAAAGAAAAGCAAAAGTGATATAGAATCATACAATACAGAAGAAGGCCATTCAGCCCGTCTTGTCTGCACTGACCACAATCCCACCCAGTGCCTATTCTCATAACCCAATGCATTCATCTTAGCTGGACTCCTGACACTAAAGAGCAATTTAGCACGGCCAATCCACCTAACCTGCACATCTTTGGACTGTGGGAGGAAACCGGAGCACCCGGAGGAAACTCACACAGACACGGGAAGAATATGCAGACTCCATACAGACAGTGACCTAAGCTGGGAATCAAACTCCCGTCCCTGGCACTGTGAGGCAGCAGTGCTAACCACTGTGCCACCGTGCCGCCCAATGTGATATGAAGAAAAGCTTTTTCACGTGATGAGTGGTTGGGGTCTGGAATGTTCTGCCTGGAAGTGTGGTGAAGGCAGGTTCAATCGAGGCATTCAAGAGGGCATTGGATGATAATTTGAACAGAAACAAAGTGCAGGGATACTGGGAAAAGGCAGGGGAATGGCACCAGGTGGAATGCTCATTCGGAGAGTCATTGTAGATATGATGGGCCGAATGGCCGCCTTCTGTGCTGTAACAATTCTGTAGGTGGGATTCTCCAGCCCCAGCGAGTCTTTCAAACTCCCATTCACTTCGACGGGACAGAAAGATCTTACCAACAGGAGGGACTGGAAAATCCCAGCTTCTGATTCCGTGATATCCCACCGAGGAAACCGACAAACGAAATAAATAAATCCGGTGACTGTGAACCTCCTGCAATGTGGTCAAAGGCGGGGCAAGGGATCGGGATATTGGATATTGAATTCGATGATCAAAATGGATGGTGGAGCTTGTGTGAGGGGTGAATGGCCTCCCCCTGCTTCTCTTTCCTATGTTTCTATGACTCTTCTGAAAGGGCCGAGCAAGTTACTCAATTGTCAAGAAGCCACCTGGCCAAAGGCAATTAAGGATGGATTCCGGCCTAGCCAGCCACACCCACGTCCTGTGAATGAATACACACTCATTGTTCGGAACCATTTAATATGGAGCTAAGAACTGATCCATCATTCTCCCCCCCTTCTATTACCCTCTCCCCTTGGGAATTGCATAACCTCCAGCCCTAATTTTGTGGGTGGAATTGGCTACGGTTTGATCCTGTGACAGCCTCGCTCTGTGCTGTTTCAGACTGCGAGTCTATCAGAGTGTGCTGTTGAACTTGCTGCGTTCATTAAGCTGCCGTCCTATCCACTGAGCTTTTCAATTTTCAGAAAGTGAATTCACAAAGCAACCGGCAGCTTACAAACAAAAAGCTTCAGCCCATTTCAGTATTTGGTACAGGGGGAGAAAGAGGAAAGGGATAAGAAATATAAAACACCCTGATTGCTCATCGCGATAATAAAGCATTTGTGTTTTATGGGGGGTTGTAGTTTATCATTTATCTAACTCTTGTGGGTGTTGTGGTCCACGGAAGCCACACAGCCAGGAGGTCTGGGTTGGGCTACAAACTGCACACACACACACACACAATCCATATTGAACACATCCAGAAATGTGTGTCTAACTACACTGTGTGTACACACACACATACGTGCACATACACACGTGCACAAACACACACACACACGCATGCATCTGTACACACGCTTTGTCTGTACAGCACGCAGGAAACAATACTTTTCACTGAATCCCAATACAGTAGAGAGGCTGGATAGACTGGGACTTTTTTCTCTGGAGCGTAGGGGGCTGAGGGGCAATCTTATAGAGGTTGATAAAATAATGAGGGGCGTAGATCAGCTAGATAGTCAATATCTTTCCCCAAAGGTAGGGGAGTCTAAACCTAGAGAGCATAGGTTTAATATGAGAGGGGAGAGATACAAAAGTGTCCAGAGGGGCAATTTTTTCACACAGAGAGGGGTGGGTGTCTGGAACGAGCTGCCAGAGGCAGTAGTAGAGGCGGGTACAATTTTGTCTTTTAAAAAGCGTTTAGACAGTTACATGGGTACGATGGGTATCGAGGGATATGGGCCAAATGCGGGCAATTGGGACTAGCTTAGGGGTTTAAAAAAAAAAGGGCATAGATAAGTTGGGCCGAAGGGCTTGTTTCCATGCTGTAAACCTTTATGATTCTTTTGACAATAGTAAATCAAATCAAAAAGTGTCGAGAATGTGGCTCACACTGCCTGAGTGCGTAGTGGAAGCAGATTTAACTGGGATTGTCAAAGGGGAATTGGAGAGTGCTTGAAGGGGAAAATAAATTCAGGGGAGGGGGAGTGGGAGTGGCTGGATTGGTCCTCTAACGCATGCTGAATGGGCCAAATGGCGTCTTTCTGTGATTCTCGAGTGATGAGTCATTTTGCAGTAAAAGACAGATATCCAAGACTAAAGGTGTTACACTGCACTCTGTTGGCCATTGTAATCCACCCTCTGAGATGCAGCATCTCTGCCAGTTTGCTTGTTCCGAGCAATGCTGCTGCAATCAGACCTCCCTGGAGAACCGTGGATGTTAGCATTAACTATTCGAAATTCCTTTCCCTGTGCCACAACTACTTCCCCCTCACCACATGCAGTCAACTCATTGAAACAACTCTTACAATATAAAGGAGAGCAGTTCAGATGTGTCCACGTGTGTATCCTGCAGCCATCGGAACAAAAATCAGCCAGCTCCAGTCAATTCCTCCCAATCCTATTTAGCTCAAATCTCTTCATGTCCCTCATCGCTGGGACATTTCTGGTAAACCTGACCTGTGCTTGCTCCAATATTCCTGTCCTAACTTACTGACAGGCTGGCATATCATCAACAGATCCAGCGAGATTGGAAAGTTGCAGCCAGATAGATAGAAACTTGTTCAGTTTATCCTTACGACTCAATTTGAAGACCTATACTGTCTGAGCAGGTTAATTGTGATTTGATTTGATTTATTATTGTCACATTTTTAACATACAGTGAAAAGTATTGTTTCTTGCGCGCTACAGACAAAGCATACCGTTCATAGAGAAGGAAAGGAGAGAGTGCAGAATGTAGTGTTACAGTCATAGCTAGGGTGTAGAGAAAGATCAACTTAGTGCGAGGTAGGTCCATTCAAAAGTCTGACGGCAGCAGAGAAGAAGATGTTCTTGAGTCGGTTGGTATGTGACCTCAGACTTTTGCATCTTTTTCCCGACGGAAGAAGGTGGAAGAGAGAATGTCCGGGGTGTGTGGAGTCCTTAATTATGCTGGCTGCTTTGCCAAGGCAGCGGGAAGTGTAGACAGAGTCAATAGATAGGAGGCTGGTTTGCGTGATGGACTGGGCTACATTCATGACCTTTTGTAGTTCCTTGCCAATTCACAGAGGAATTCTATTACTTGGGTTGGCTGAAGGTAAGGAACTGGTTTTGGAATCATTACATAATTTGGTAAAGGCAGCCAAAAATATTGTTTGTCTGTACTGTGTTTTTTTTAAGAAGGACTCATCCACTACCTTCAGCTGTCTGGAACGCTCTGGAATTCCCTCCCTAATCCTCTCTGCTTCTCTCTCCTTATGTGGAGATGCCGGCGTTGGACTGGGGTAAACACAGTAAGAAGTCTCACAACATCAGGTTAAAGTCCAACAGGTTTATTTGGTAGCAAAAGCCACTAGCTTTCGGAACTGGCTGTTCCTTCGTCAGGTGAGTGGGAGTTCTGTTCACAAACAGGGCATATAGAGACACAAACTCAATTTACAGAATAATGGTTGGAATACGAGTCTTTACAGGTAATCGAGTCTTAAAGGTACAGACAATGTGAGTGGAGAGAAGGTTAAGCACAGGTTAAAGATCTATTTAACCTGTGCTTAACCCTCTCTCCGCTCACATTGTCTGTACCTTTAAGACTCCATTACCTGTAAAGACTCGCATTCCAACCATTATTTTGTAAATTGAGTTTGTGTCTTTATATGCCCTGTTTGTGAACAGAACTCCCACTTATCTGACGAAGGAGCAGCGCTCTGAAAGCTAGTGGCTTTTGCTACCAAATAAACCTGTTGGACTTTAACCTGGTGTTGTGAGACTTCTTACTCTCTCTCCTTAACCAGTGACTCTCTCCACCACCGGCGCACAGTGGCAGCAGTGCATCCAGTTGATAAGGAGCACTGCAGCGACTTACCCCGTCTCCTTCGACAGTGCCTTCCAAACCCACAACTTCTACTACCTAGAAGGACAAGGCCACAGATACATCAGAACACCACCAGTTGCAAGTTCCCCTTTGAGTCACTCACCATCCTGACTTGGAAACATATTGGCCGTTCCTTCACTGTCGCTGGGTCAAAACCCTGGAACACTCCCCCTAACAGCATGGTGGGTGTACCTACACCACGTAGTACTGCAATGGTTCAAGAAGGTAGCTCACCACTTTCTCAAGGGTAATTAGGGATGGGCAATAAATACTGGCCAAGCCAGCGACACCCATAAAGTTTATTTATTCATGTCACAAGTGGGCTTACATTAACATAGCAATGAAGTTACTGTGAAAATCCCCTAGTTGCCAGACTCTGGCACCTGTTTGGGTACACTGAGGGAGAATTTAACACCTAACCAGCACATCTTTCGGACTGTGGGAGGAAACCCGGGGAGAATGTGCAGACTCTGCACAGTGACCCGAAGCTGGGAATCGAACACGGGTCCCTGGCGCTGTGAGGCAGCAGTGCTTGCCACTGTGCCACTCCAGTCGTGTGGACTGTCCTGGAGCCGGGGTAACCAGCATCTGAAGGTATTTCATGTGATTGCTGACTGGTGTCTGGTAGTCCCTTCTTTCAAAAGAAGATCAGCCACCATGCCACACATATCCCACGATTGAATATACAAAATACAATTCCACATACAGTAACAATAACATCTGAATTTGACCCTAATCGATGGGAGGGAAACAAGACTTTGAGAGACTGGATTGGGAATGTTTCCGGGAATTACAGATCCTCAATGCACAACTGCTGCAAGAAGCAGGCAGATTAAATTAGCAGAGAAGGTAGAAGTGTTTTTGTATGATTTGATTTGATTTGATTTATTATTATCACATGTATTAACATACAGTGAAAAGTATTGTTTCTTGCACGCTATACAGACAAAGCATACCATTCATAGAGAAGGAAAGGAGGGAGTGCAGAATGTAGTGTTACAGCCATAGCTAGGGTGTAGAGAAAGATCAACTTAGTGCAAGGTAAGTCCATTCAAAAGTCTGATGGCAGCAGGGAAGAAGCTGTTCTTGAGTTGGTTGGTACATGATCTCAGATTTTTGTATCTTTTTCCTGATGGAAGAAGGTGGAAGAGGGAGTGCTCGGGGTGCGTGGGGTCCTTAATTATTCTGGCAGTTTTGCCGAGGCAGCGGGAAGTGAAGACAGAGTCAATGGATGGGAGGCTGGTTTGCGTGATGGATTGGGCTACATCCATGACCTTTTGTAGTTCCTTGCAGTCTTGGGCAGAGCAGGAGCCCATACCAAGCTGTGATGCAACCAGAAAGAATGCTTTCTATGGTGCATCTGTAAAAGTTGGTGAGAGTGTTTTGTTGGTGAGAGTGTTTTATTGGTGAGAGTGTTTTATTGGTGAGAGTGTTTTGTTGGTGAGAGTGTTTTGTTGGTGAGAGTGTTTTGTTGGTGAGAGTGTTTTGTTGGTGAGAGTGTTTTATTGGTGAGAGTGTTTTATTGGTGAGAGTGTTTTGTTGGTGAGAGTGTTTTATTGGTGAGAGTGTTTTATTGGTGAGAGTGTTTTATTGGTGAGAGTGTTTTGTTGGTGAGAGTGTTTTATTGGTGAGAGTGTTTTATTGGTGAGAGTGTTTTATTGGTGAGAGTGTTTTGTTGGTGAGAGTGTTTTGTTGGTGAGAGTGTTTTGTTGGTGAGAGTGTTTTGTTGGTGAGAGTGTTTTATTGGTGAGAGTGTTTTATTGGTGAGAGTGTTTTATTGGTGAGAGTGTTTTGTTGGTGAGAGTGTTTTGTTGGTGAGAGTGTTTTGTTGGTGAGAGTGTTTTATTGGTGAGAGTGTTTTGTTGGTGAGAGTGTTTTGTTGGTGAGAGTGTTTTGTTGGTGAGAGTGTTTTATTGGTGAGTGTTTTGTTGGTGAGAGTGTTTTGTTGGTGAGAGTGTTTTGTTGGTGAGAGTGTTTTGTTGGTGAGAGTGTTTTGTTGGTGAGAGTGTTTTGTTGGTGAGAGTGTTTTATTGGTGAGAGTGTTTTGTTGGTGAGAGTGTTTTGTTGGTGAGAGTGTTTTATTGGTGAGAGTGTTTTGTTGGTGAGAGTGTTTTGTTGGTGAGAGTGTTTTGTTGGTGAGAGTGTTTTATTGGTGAGAGTGTTTTATTGGTGAGAGTGTTTTATTGGTGAGAGTGTTTTGTTGGTGAGAGTGTTTTATTGGTGAGAGTGTTTTATTGGTGAGAGTGTTTTGTTGGTGAGAGTGTTTTGTTGGTGAGAGTGTTTTGTTGGTGAGAGTGTTTTGTTGGTGAGAGTGTTTTATTGGTGAGAGTGTTTTATTGGTGAGAGTGTTTTGTTGGTGAGAGTGTTTTATTGGTGAGAGTGTTTTATTGGTGAGAGTGTTTTATTGGTGAGAGTGTTTTGTTGGTGAGAGTGTTTTGTTGGTGAGAGTGTTTTATTGGTGAGAGTGTTTTATTGGTGAGAGTGTTTTGTTGGTGAGAGTGTTTTGTTGGTGAGAGTGTTTTGTTGGTGAGAGTGTTTTATTGGTGAGAGTGTTTTATTGGTGAGAGTGTTTTGTTGGTGAGAGTGTTTTATTGGTGAGAGTGTTTTATTGGTGAGAGTGTTTTGTTGGTGAGAGTGTTTTGTTGGTGAGAGTGTTTTGTTGGTGAGAGTGTTTTGTTGGTGAGAGTGTTTTGTTGGTGAGAGTGTTTTATTGGTGAGAGTGTTTTGTTGGTGAGAGTGTTTTGTTGGTGAGAGTGTTTTGTTGGTGAGAGTGTTTTATTGGTGAGTGTTTTGTTGGTGAGAGTGTTTTGTTGGTGAGAGTGTTTTGTTGGTGAGAGTGTTTTGTTGGTGAGTGTTTTGTTGGTGAGAGTGTTTTGTTGGTGAGAGTGTTTTGTTGGTGAGAGTGTTTTGTTGGTGAGAGTGTTTTATTGGTGAGAGTGTTTTGTTGGTGAGAGTGTTTTGTTGGTGAGAGTGTTTTATTGGTGAGAGTGTTTTGTTGGTGAGAGTGTTTTGTTGGTGAGAGTGTTTTGTTGGTGAGAGTGTTTTATTGGTGAGAGTGTTTTATTGGTGAGAGTGTTTTGTTGGTGAGAGTGTTTTATTGGTGAGAGTGTTTTATTGGTGAGAGTGTTTTATTGGTGAGAGTGTTTTGTTGGTGAGAGTGTTTTGTTGGTGAGAGTGTTTTGTTGGTGAGAGTGTTTTATTGGTGAGAGTGTTTTATTGGTGAGAGTGTTTTGTTGGTGAGAGTGTTTTGTTGGTGAGAGTGTTTTGTTGGTGAGAGTGTTTTGTTGGTGAGAGTGTTTTTTGGTGAGAGTGTTTTGTTGGTGAGAGTGTTTTGTTGGTGAGAGTGTTTTGTTGGTGAGAGTGTTTTATTGGTGAGAGTGTTTTGTTGGTGAGAGTGTTTTGTTGGTGAGAGTGTTTTGTTGGTGAGAGTGTTTTATTGGTGAGAGTGTTTTGTTGGTGAGAGTGTTTTGTTGGTGAGAGTGTTTTGTTGGTGAGAGTGTTTTATTGGTGAGAGTGTTTTGTTGGTGAGAGTGTTTTATTGGTGAGAGTGTTTTGTTGGTGAGAGTGTTTTGTTGGTGAGAGTGTTTTATTGGTGAGAGTGTTTTATTGGTGAGAGTGTTTTGTTGGTGAGAGTGTTTTGTTGGTGAGAGTGTTTTGTTGGTGAGAGTGTTTTGTTGGTGAGAGTGTTTTGTTGGTGAGAGTGTTTTGTTGGTGAGTGTTTTATTGGTGAGAGTGTTTTGTTGGTGAGAGTGTTTTGTTGGTGAGAGTGTTTTATTGGTGAGAGTGTTTTATTGGTGAGAGTGTTTTGTTGGTGAGAGTGTTTTATTGGTGAGAGTGTTTTGTTGGTGAGAGTATTTTGTTGGTGAGAGTGTTTTATTGGTGAGAGTGTTTTGTTGGTGAGAGTGTTTTGTTGGTGAGAGTGTTTTGTTGGTGAGAGTGTTTTATTGGTGAGAGTGTTTTGTTGGTGAGAGTGTTTTATTGGTGAGAGTGTTTTATTGGTGAGAGTGTTTTGTTGGTGAGAGTGTTTTATTGGTGAGAGTGTTTTATTGGTGAGAGTGTTTTGTTGGTGAGAGTGTTTTGTTGGTGAGAGTGTTTTATTGGTGAGAGTGTTTTATTGGTGAGAGTGTTTTGTTGGTGAGAGTGTTTTATTGGTGAGAGTGTTTTGTTGGTGAGAGTGTTTTGTTGGTGAGAGTGTTTTATTGGTGAGAGTGTTTTGTTGGTGAGTGTTTTGTTGGTGAGAGTGTTTTGTTGGTGAGAGTGTTTTGTTGGTGAGAGTGTTTTGTTGGTGAGAGTATTTTGTTATCTTATCACTTTTGTTCATTAGTTTTGTCAAGAGATGAGGAGAGGATGTTTGACTCAACAGTCAAGAATCATCAAATTGGATCATTACAAGTCTCCTTGCTTTCCCATTGGAAGGCGCACATCAGAATGACGGCCAATGGCATGAGCTTGGTGGGGGGTGAGTGTATGCAGATGTGAGGTCATGTGTCCAAACCTGCTGGAAAATGTCCAAAAGCTTGTGTGGCTTTTGCTACCAAATAAACCTGTTGGACTTTAACCTGGTGTTGTTAAACTTCTTACTGGGAAAATGTCCACCCAGTGTTGGCGACCAGGGCTGGATAAGACGCCAGTAATTTGTGGCTGGTCTCATTAATTCCTTTCACTTTGCAAGTTAATCATTCGCCATAGCGACGTTCATCCAAGTTGCCCAAATTGCCCGGTGCAGAATAAATAAAGTGGAGCCTTCAATTAACATCATCTTTAAGAATGACACCGGTTATTTATTCATGATTGAACAGCCCAGTTTTAATAATACTCCCTGCACTTTGAGTTATGAAGTTTTGGGCGTTTGCCAATCATAAAAGTGCAGGGATAATCAGAGAGTGGACTGGAGCAGCTTTTCCAGAGCACCTATAGGCCTCTTGGCTTCAGTTCCTCTCTGAGATACAGCCAGGGCCAGATAAATAATCCCCTTCTCCACCTGGAGCCATGTTTCTTGCCTGTTTGCCATGTGGAAACGTTCGGAGGTTAATTAACCTGCTCACACTTGGAGATTAATCACTGTCTACAGCAGAGGAGCAAGGTAGCCACAATCTAATTGCCAGGCTGGACGGCCTACTCCTACTCCTGTTCCTGTCTCCCAGTGACTGTTCAGAAGATATAGAACTTGGCTGAAGATCTTCTCTGAGAGTGAGATGATGCACTTTGCTGCTTGCCAGCATACTGCAGCACAGGCTCACAATTACTGTCACCTTCTGCTGTTGGTTTGCCAAGGTCCCTCTATTTATTGGATTCTTTGGTGACCTCAGGGCTCGACCATCGAAAATGACAGGAAAGTAGGTTTGTAATGATGGAATAACACATTAGGACATGAGGTTGCAAGGAACACATATGTATAGGAGCGGCACAGTCGCACAGCGGTTAGCACCGCTGCCCCACAGCGCCAGGGACCCAGGTTCAATTCCGGCCTCAGGTGACTGTGTATAGTCTGCACGTTCTCCCCGTGTCTGCGTGGGTTTCCTCCCACAGTCCAAAGATGTACGAGTTAGGTGGATTGGCCATCCTAAATTGCCCCTTAATGTCCCAAGATGTGTAGGTTAGGGGGATTAGCAGGGTAAATGCATGAGGTTGCAGGGATAGGGGCTGGATGGGATTGTTGTCGATGCAGGCCTGATGGGCCAAATGGCCTCCTTCTGCACTGTAGGGGTTCTATGATAGGGCGACATGGTGTTACAGTGGTTAGCCCTGCTACCTCACAGTGCCAGGGGACCCGGGGGTTCAATTGCGGCTTCAGGTCACTTTCTGTGTGGTTTTTGCACGTTTTCCCTCATGTCCACATAGGTTTCCTCCGGTTCCCCCCAAAATGTGCGGGTTAGGTTGATTGTTCATGGTAAATTGCCTCTTAGTGTCAAAGGGCTTAGCAGGGTAAATATGTGGGGTTATGGGGTTAGGGTCTGGGTGGGATGGTTGTCGGTGCAGACTCGATGGGTCGAATGGCCTCCTCCTATGATTCTATCTTGCCCATTGCTTATCACTGGGAGATGAGAGTGTCAATGGAGGTTGTCACCATCACTAAAACACCTCAATAGCAACAGCTTATTTTTGATTTGATTTATTATTGTCACATGTATTAACACGCAGTGAAAAGTATTGTTTCTTGCGTGCTATATAAAGCATACCGTTCATAGAGAAGGAAAGGAGAGAGTGCAGAATGTAGTGTTACAGTCACAGCTAGGGTGCAGAGAAAGATCAACTTAGTGCGAGTTAGGTCCATTCAAAAGTCTGATGGCAGCAGGGAAGAAGCTGTTCTTGAGTCGGCTGATACATGACCTCAGACTTTTGTATCTTTTTCCCGATGGAAGAAGGTGGACGAGAGAATGTCCGGGGTGCGTGGGGTCCTTAATTATGCTGGCTGCTTTTCCGAGGCAGCGGGAAGTGTGGACAAAGTCAGTGGGTGGGAGGTTGGTTTGTGTGATGGATTGGGCTATATTCTCAACCCTTTGTAGTTCCTTGCAGTCTTGGGCAGAGCAGGAGCCATACCAAGCTGTGACACGACCAGAAAGAATGCTTTCTATGGTGCATCTGTAAAGGTTGGTGAGAGTCGTAGCGGACATGCCAAATTTCCTTCCGCAATGAGCGATATCAACAAATACATCTCTCATCGTTAAGTTCAGTGTATTTGGTTCAATGTCAAAATTGGGTCTCCAATTTTCAAGTTTGGCTCACTCGTAAAATTGTACCCTGAATCATACAGTGCAGAAGGCCATTCGGCCCATTGAGTCTGCACTGACTCTCCAAAACAGCACCTTACCCAGGCCCTTCCCTGCCCCTTATCCCAGTAACCCCACATATTTACCCCACTAATCCCCCTAATCTACACATCTTGGGACACTTAGGGGCAATTTAGCATGGCCAATCCACCTAACCTGCACATCTTGGGGCTGAGAGAGGAAAGCGGGGCACCTGGACAAAACCCACGCAGACACGGGGAGAACGTGCAGACTCCGCACAATCACCCGAGGCCAGAATCAAACCCGGGTCCCTTGCTAACCACTGTGCCACCCCTCACTTATTCGATTTACAGAAGCTCTTAACTTAATGCGGTCTCTAAACTTTGATAAGAAATGGAGAGTTATACCCAAGTCAATATATTTGGTATAAACAGTATAAATCCCTGGGGGAATCAACACTGGTCAGATTCTGCCGATCAAAATAAACTCTTTCTCCCTCCTCTCTGTCCTTCACAATTTATTGACCCATGTCACAAAGTTACCACTAATTCTGAGTGCTGTCACTTTTTTGCTAACAATCTCCTCTGTCTTATCCAATACCTTTTGGAAGTCCCTTTAACCGGCTTCCATAGGCATTAGTGACCTCCCCAGAGAATGTCAGCAAGATTAGACAATCCACAGTGTCTTTCTCTGGTCAGTTCTTAACTCTCCCAAATCTCCGTCTGATGAGAGATTCCAGTAACCTTCCCCACAACTGACGTTTAACTGAGAGTTCTGCGATTGGTACGTCTCTCCCTCCAACTCCTCCACCGCCCCCCCCCCCCCATCCCCCCCTCGAATAACGGGTATGATGTTTGTACTCTGCTAATCCAAAATGCCCAATTTCTGAATCTTTGGGAAGTTATGACTAACACATCTGTAATTTCCCCAATGGATTCCTTCTGGAGTGGAAAACATTAAATTCTGGAGATGTGTCTAGTTTAATTTGCGAGGGATAGCATATGTTGTTTAAAAAAAAATCCTTTGAGGCCTTTTCTCATAAAGGCCTTAACCAGCTTATTTTAATCTGGTCATCCCAGTTAAAATACCAAAACAAAAGGATCTTTTTTTTAAAAAAAGGCAATCATTGCTGCGATAAGACTCCAGTCTCTTCGTTCTGTAATTAAATGTACAGCAGGAACATTCAACCCTCCGTCCCAGGTCCCATTAAAAAAAAGTGCATAGTTAATAGCAGTAAATTAGATTTGACAAAGTTCGTAGAGAGTAGGCCAGAGTTAAGGGAATGTGAACAGTTTTATTTGTGTGCGCCAATTAAGTGTCTTCATTGTACATACAGAAAACATTCCGCTCACAAAAGGAACGCAACATAAATTTTTTTTTTCCTTGAATCTCGTGTATATAAAATGTCAGTACACAAAAAAATATACAAACCTTTTTGCCAGCAGCACCTTCAAGCACGGGAAGGTTGTATACAAATGAAATTTACAAACCAGTTCATGCCACTCACTTTTACTGTACACAATAACCACATTGCAACCCAACGTTAGATCCCGCCACAACCCGACAAGGATCTGAGTTGAGGTTGCAAAGTGTGGGCAGTGCTATTTTCTGAATCTCAGTGCATGCAGATGGAGCTTACAGGCACACTTTTTAAAAAAAAAAACAAATCCCCTTAATGCTTAGAAACTGCCATCTGCCTCCTTTAACGCGGCAAGTTTAGTTGCGAGTCAGGTCATTTTTCTGGGCGGGATTTTCCGACCGCGCTCGTCCCAAAGCCAGAAATCCCGCCCGACGTCAATGGACCTCTGAGTGGGTCCGTGTCCCGCCCGCTACGGTTTCCGTGGTAGGCGGGACGGGAGAATTCCGCCCTCTCTCGTGTTAATTTCTTGCCCGAGGTACCCGAATCCCACTGAACTCTCCCGGATCCATCCCTCGCCCACTCCAATTAAAAGCGGTAAACAATAAGATTTTCAAGGACTGTATTACTATCGCAAGCTCGGAGGACGGGGTCACGGAATAATCACACCGGAAATCTCTTCTCCCAAGTATAATTAGAGTCAGATCTCTTTTCTTTGCCCCAGTTCAAATGACGTTGCAATCCTTTAAAAACAGCAGGGATGGTCTATGGAAATTCAGGCTAAGAGCAGGCAATCGAGTTTATCTGAAAAGGCTAATGAATCTAGAGAGAGGATGGCATATTCAAGGCAGCTCCGACACTGGGGAGAGAATTCGCTCAAACCCTGGTCAGCAGAGATTCTAGGTTAGAAGGACACGCAGACAGAGCTTAACGTTGCACCTTTACTAATCCTTTCATTGGCCACAGCACCGTGTAAACAAATGGAGCCAGCGTTAACTGTTGGTAGAAACTTGGGCGAATTATCAGAGTGCATGTAATAATACGAGAGGGCAAGGTTACAACACTCAAGCAGAGGTTTAAACCTGCGATGAGTGTTCAGGCTTTAGTGTTAAGTCAGACAATCTGAAATGTAGGACCTCTGAAGCTTGGATTTTAACATTGGCTCCCAAGAAGTCAATAAACTTCCTCCCCACAAGTGGGACATGATCCTCAAAATGCAAATCTAAGTGGTGCGTGTTTCCATCCACGTTTGGTGCTGCCATCCTCAGGTGGACCCAAAGAGCATTCATCTGTCTTAGAATGTTTTCCTCAGCCCAGATGAAGCTGCCGTAACAAAATGGTTGGCATGTCCCTCGTCCTTCTAACTACCGGGGTTTGGATGGCTACGATTTGCCCCTTTCTCTCAGTGCCCCTCCGCCCCAACTAGATTATAAAGGGTTAGAAGCGTAACATAAAAATAAATAGACCCTCCCTTCATGCATCGACCACAGTTGATTGGTGGACCAGTGCACGCTGACTGCTTCACTTGCAAACCAATCGGCGCTCTCTTCCCATGCGGTGTAAATTGTTGTTCCTCTTTCCATTTGGCATTCTTGTGAATTGTCCTGATGAGTGCAGGATGAAAAAACTTCGACTGCACGTGTCTTTTTTTTTCTCCCAGAGATACCCAAGTTCCGTTCTACCACATGCCCGTTAACGGATGGCTGAGTGTTTGCCCTGGGGAGGTAACAAGACCCCTTGCAATGGCCCGGGTGGGGGGGGGGGGACTCAGATTCTTGAACGAGTGTGTCATGCAGGGCTGTAAGGATGATACTCTCTTCATCATTTAAACAACAGGGGATGTCTTCCAATTAAAAACTGGATCCAAGTTCACCTCAGCACTCGCAGAATGAAAAAAACATTCTCAAGAAAACTTTCTTAGTCTGAGCTGCGAGGGCTCAGGGGAGGAAATTATGCACTTTTTGAACAACTGAATTGACATCAGTTTGCTGAGTGTTAGTAACCTTGTTGAGGATAGTTTTGGCAAACATTTAATCCACCGAGGCCAATAAGCCTGTAAAATCTGTGGACCCGCTCTCCTTTAGGCCCAGTCATGCCTTACTTTACAGCTCGCAACAACCAGAAATTATGGAAACCTTTTCATCAAACCCAGATACTTCTTAGGAATTCAAACCTTGCTAATGATCCCGGAGACTGTTCAGCTTCAGTCTAACGCAGTAATGGTACAGGCAGATTGATAGGGGCAGTTTAACGGGCCACAAACAACTGCCGCAACATATAAAACTGGGACTTCTTACTGCAAGCTCAATGGACTTGATCTTAGTAACAGTGCAAATGTGGAAATGAAAAGGCTAAAGTTACTTCAGCAAATTGAGTGCTACAAGGACAGAGTGCTTCGTGGTAAGGCCGCTGTGAGAAGGTGCGAACTCAGATGCCGTCCCGCCCCTCCCTCTCCTCCCCGCCGCCGTGTTAAGCGTGGGTTGGGGATAAGCAGGGTTTTGCGCACAGCAAGACGAGGGAGACAAGGGAACGAGGCGAGGGAGTGCGTCCCCCTCTGGGACACTCGGGGAGATTAAACATGTTAGAGGTTAGACTGTTAGTTGCAAAGGCAACGTGCCACAGTTTCAAACGTAGAGGAAGACACTGAAAGAATTGACCCTTTTTGCAGCCTCCAGGGCTGACAGCTCGGATTAATTCAGACACTGCTTCGCTGGGGGTCATATTAGCAACTTGGTAGATTTACATTTTCTAATCTCACATGGAAGCAGCTCAAGAACTCAGAAGTGCCGTGTTACAGAATGGGCTCAAGGCTTATTCATAGAATCACAGAATCTCTACAGTGCAGAAGGAGGCCATTCGGCCCATCGAGTCTTCACCCATTCTCTGACAGAACAGTGCATTCCTGTAACCCCACGCATTTATGTAATCCCCCTAATTTACACATCTTTGGACACTATGGGGCAATTTAGTGCAGCAGGAGGCCATTCAGCCCATCGAGCTTGCACCGACAACAATCCCACCCAGGCCTTACCCTGTAACCCCACATATTTACCCCACTAATTCCCCTAACCTACACGTCTTTGGACACTAGGGGGCAATTTAGCATGGCCAGTCCACCTAACCTGCACATCTTTGGACCGTGGGAGGAAACCGGAGCACCCGGAGGAAACCCACACAGACATGGGGAGAATGTGCAAACTCCACACAGACAGTGACCCAAGCCGGGAATGGAACCTGGGTCCCTGACACGGAGAGGCAGCAGTGCTAACCACTGTGCCATCATCCTGCCATTTTTAATACTGTGTCTCTCTGACTCGCGCAGCCCTGGCCTGCCACGGATTCGAGTCCCTCTCAGTAACAAAACGTCAAAACATCTTTAGGTTGGCAAGTGAGAAAGTTCTATTTCTGCCCAATTGGTGTTAGCCTGGTAAAGGTGCGCACACTCCTTCACTGAGATCACATATACATCGCTGTGTATGTGCTACCTTAGTTGGGACAATACTTATTCTGCACACGGTGAGCGCAATTTGTCATGGTCACTCTGCGCTCCCTGTTCCCTCACTTGTTCCCACAACAATATAGACTTGCATTTTTATAACACCTTTCACAACCTTGCAAGGGGCCAATGAAATTGTTTTGAAGAGTAATGTGTGAAACCTGGCAGCTAACGTGTGTACAGCACGTTCCCACAAACAACAACGTGAAAACCAAGTAATTCCCTTTCTATGATATTGACTGAGGGATAAATATTGGCCCAGACACCTGAGAAAATTCTAGACTCTTCTCCTGAAGGGTGGGCCTCTTGGAGTATGAGCTCCCTGATTGAGGGAATGATTGTCTGCCCAATCTGGGAGCCTCACCTGTGTATATATATTGAGGAGCGTCAGGGCTACTGACACTCCGGAGTTTAACTGTGTACCTGAAGCGTTCTTAGGAGTGGAATAGAGTTTGTAAATAAAGGGAATCTAGTGATTCCGATCCCTGAGGAGATATTTCACCTGGGCTGCCCAAATCAGAGACACAAAGGGGGGAATTTTCCGGCCCCTCCCGCCACGGGAATCGTAGCGGGAGGGACACAGACCATGCAAAGGTCGTTGACCTCGGGCGGGATTTTCCAGTCTTGGGACGAGTGCGGCCGGAAAATCCCACCCGCAGTATCAAGCACAGGCCTGGAGTCCATCCGATAACATGACACTTCCGAGCTCCGCAAATAATGCCAAAATAGTGGGAATGGGATCATTTTATGTTCACCTGAGACAGGAGATGGGACCTCAATTCAATGTAGTATGTGAATGACAGCACCTCCAACTGTGTGGCACTCCCTCAGTACCGCACTGGGAGTGTCCAGCTAGATTTGCGCGCTCAACTCTCTGGAGAGGGAGTTGAACCCACAACCTTCTGACTCAGAGGTGACAGGGCTGTACCACTGAGCCACGGCTTACGCTGTAAGGGGGACATGTGCTGTTATTTTTTAAAAATGCATCCGGGACAGCAACGCTTGTGCAGCTGTGATGCGGAAGTTCTGTTCAAACACTGGCCGCTTGAGATAAGCTGCACCTGTCGTCACGGGTCCGTGGGAGTGACACTGTTCTAACTCCAGCACTCAATCCAGAGGGCAAATTCTCCCAGAGAGTACAAACATTGACAGATTAAGTGGCATACAACAAGTGGCACAGCAGTTCCATGCAAACAACTCCATCCTCCCCAGTTCTGCAGGGAAGAATCAGTGCCCTTTTTATTGTCAGCTTGCTTCAGTGCTGCTATCGGAGGCATTCCTTGTGGGGTTGCCGGGCGCTAGACAAATTCCGCAAAGAAATGAGAATAATTGTTCGTGAATCCACAATTTCAGTAATTCTTATTCTCATGCTGCCTTCTCACAGAGACGCAATTCAGGAGTGGGAGAGTTGTGATCAGTGACATTCTGAGATGACATTGATACAGACACTGGAGATAGAAGGCAATTAAAATTTTGGATCCATCGTGATAACATACCCTGCACTGCTCAATGCTATGGAACGGAAGGATTAATTAAGGACTGCTGGTTTAGAATTACTCTTGTGTTTGGAATCCGGGATATTTAACGGAGATTGAATTCTGAAAATTTCCTCTACATCTACTGGAAGGGGCAATAAAGCAACAGCCTTGACTGTAGGCATGTTACAAATCGAGATACATTCTGGGTTGAATAGTGAATCAAAATGATCGATGCGGCTTAAAAAAACCCATTATAAATCTTCAATTTTCTTAAAACAACATTTTGGTAGGCCCAATAACCACAAATCTAACCGTAGGCCCAATGGTCACAAGCCAATCCATAGGCCCGAGGATCACAAACCAATCCATAGGCCCAAGGATCACAGACTAATCCACAGGCCCCAAGGATCACAGACTAATCAATAGGCCCAAGGATCACAGACTAATCCATAGGCCCCAAGGATCACAGACTAATCAATAGGCCCCAAGGATCACAGACTAATCCATAGGCCCCAAGGATCACAGACTAATCAATAGGCCCAAGGATCACAGACTAATCCATAGGCCCCAAGGATCACAGACTAATCAATAGGCCCCAAGGATCACAAACTAATCCATAGGCCCAACGCCCACAAGCCAATCTATAGGCCCAATGATCACAGGCTAATCCATTAGCCCAAGGATTACAAACCTACCCACAGATCCGAGGACCACAGCAATATGCATTTTTAAAAACACATCCGCCAATCGTCATCCAAGTTGCTGGGGCGGAATGAGCAACTTTGGCGCACCAGGAAGTTGAATCAGTCGCTACCATTGTGCTAAATGAGGTGGAGGTTCTGGGGTTCAGATGATCCAACTGCGGCAGCCTATCTCTCACTAGGTTTGAATTCAGGCCTGGACTGAGAGCGGTGAGGTCAGCTTTCCCTGAGAGGAGAGAAGGGCTCCGTGGTCATTAAACAGATTAGCTCTCACGGCAAGAGGATTCACAGCAGTGGTCAAGTGGGCAGCAGCTGCTAAAGTAAAACCCCCCTCTCTCTTCCCCCCCACCGCCCTATGGTTGCAGGAGGAGGGGTGGGGGGAGGTGTGGAACGCAGTATGTAAAAACTCGACCGTATAAAGAATAAGGCAACGAAAAATGAAATTAAATTAAATTTACAAAGAAGCCACATCACCACCTGGAATAGACAGCCACAGTAATTAACCTTTTAATCAGCCCCCCCTCCCTCCCCCCCCCCCCCTCATCAATAAAAACGTCTTAAAGATTACAATCCTGTTCGTGGAGAGAATTTCTCAGGTTTAAAAATCAGATGAACTGTTCTGTGGGAACGTTCCGAAGGCACACCTAAAAATATTCTGTGCCTCTCCCTCCCCCCACACACTGCACCCCCCTCCCACCCCACAACCACACACCGCACCCCCCCCTCGTTCCCCCAACTCACAGGACAACGTTTTAAATGAGTTTCAATAGGACGTCAGGAAAAAAAAGGTTCACAAAAATTATAATTTCTGTATTTACAGGAAATATTCTATTTCCACAACATTTCAAACAGAAATCTCGTGTGGTCAGACAGTTCTTTGGCAAAAATCGCCCACCCCCCCCCCCCCCTCCCCCAACCCCCGGTCAAAACATCCGTCGTCCCGAAACGCTATCACCCAATGGGAGGTCAATAAAATTCCAACAAAGACCCAACCCAAACATGCCTGAGTTTAACTTTTTGGCTAATTCCTGAATTAATATTTATTGCAACAGTTGCATAGAAATATTTTTTAAAAATTGAACAGTTTAAATGCTCACTTGGAGCAACAACAACGATTGCTTTCTCGTTAAATAACTTTTCCTTTTTTTCCTTTAAAACACTCCAAAGCAACAAATGGCGCGCGCGAGCGAACATGTGCGGGGAGAACGGCCGCAGGGCTTTGTGAAGGAGGCTCACGGATTCTCCCTCTGTTGGTCTCACTTTGCTGGGAGCATCTGTCTGAGGGCCGTATGGGTGGCGTGGGGTCACTGGGGAGTCACCCTGCCCCGGATCGCTCGCTCATTTGTTCGTTTGCTCGCTCCCCTGCGCGCCCGCACACAAAGTGTGTCGTCTCGCGGCAGCCTCCTCTCTCCTTCCTCGACCCTCCCCCCTCACACCCACTGACTGACACGTGTTGTTTCTGTCACTGGGTTGCAGTGGAGGGTGGGGTGAGGGGGGTGGGCAGGCGTGTGTGCGTTGTAACACTTTGCTTTGCTCGCAGTCCACACCCCGCGAAGGGACCATTCAGTCTTCTATCTCGAAGTCTGGCTCGTCGCAGGCCTCCGGCCGAACCCCGGGCGACTGCCTGGAGTACTTGAACTGGAGGTAGTCGCCCATCTCATCCAGGACGTTCAGCACCTGAAACAGATAACGTCCGTCAAAAAGACGCACTTATCTACACCGTCTGTCGCAACCGGCCAACATCTCAAAGCGCCTTCCCATCCAGGAACCATGGCCAACTGTCACAATGTAGGAATCAACACCCTCGAGCCCACTGCAATATAGTTGGTGCCTGGAAGTGTCAGCGACATTATATTCCACCCACAGCGTCAGTACCGCACAGAAGGGGCCCTTCGGCCCATTGAGTCTATACTGGCTCTCTGTAGAGAAATCCAGTCATTCCCATTCCTCTGTTCTATCCCTGTAGCTCTAAGTGCCCATCCAATCTCCATTCCAAATCATCCATCATACAATCAGAAAATCCCTGCAGTGCAGAAGAGGCCATTCAGCCCATCGGGTCTGCGCTGACTCTCTGACAGATTAACTCCATCCCTCCCCCCACCAACCCCTCGCTCTATCCCTGCAACCCTACACATTTCCCATCACCAATCCATCTAACCTACACATCTTGGGGCACTAAGGGGCAATTCAGCAATGCACCCTAACCTGTACATCTTTCGGACTGTGGGAGGCAACCGGAGCACCCGGAGGAAACCCATGCAGACACGGGGAGAACGTGCAAACTTCACACAGACAGTGACCCAAGATGGGAATTGAACCCGGGTCCCTGGCGCTGGGTGGCAGCAGCGTTAACCATTGTGTCACCTAAAGGGCCATTTAACAACTTTGAAGGTGTAATTGATGGATTTCAGCTGACCAAGGCTATAACAGCAACAAAAACAGCAGCAACGCACAATCACATAGCACCTATAACATCATTAAGATGCCCTTCGGAACCGAGAAGGAGATTAACAAACAAAATTTGACAGCGAGTCAGATAAAGAGCTATTTGAAGCAGAGGTCGAAGAGTTTGGTTTCGAGAAGCTTCTTAAAGATGGAAATTGAGAGGCGGGGAGGGAATTCCCTGGGCGTGGGGCCCAGGCAGCTGAAGGTCTGGCCGCCACTGTTGGAGTGGCTAAATTCAGGGCTACACAAAAAGGTGAGAATTAGTGCAGCACATGTATCTCAGAGGGTTGTGGAGCTGGAGGAGATGACAGAGATGCAAAAGAGGTGCAGCCCAAGGCGGGTTAATGGAGTAAAGAGATAGACAAATCTTGATGTTACTGAATGGGCGATGCAGTGGCACAGTGGTTAGCACCAGTGCCTCACTGCGCTAGGGACCCGGGTTCAATTCCCGGCTTGGGTCACTGACTTTGCACGTTCTCCCTGTGTCTGCGTGGGTTTCCTCCCACAGTCCGAAAGACGTGCTGGTTAGGGTGCATTGGCCATGCTAAATTCTCCCTCAGTGTACCCGAACAGGTGCCAGAGTGTGGCGACTAGGAGATTTGCACAGTAACTTCATTGCAGTGTTAATGTAAGCCTACTTTTGTGACACTAATAAATAAACTAAACTGAATGGTGGAATAGACCTGAAGGGCTGAATGGCCTCCTCCAGTTCCTGGGATCCCATATAAACAAGATCTACTCCATTGCAGGGTGTAAATTGCCCTCTAGTGGCTTCAAGTTGCATCTTAATGCTGGAGGTTCCAGTCAGACTCGGGGATGCCCAAGTGAACCATCCGTTCCCTCACTCCTGCACCAACAATGATTTTCTCTGTTAAAACCTTGTCCGTCCTGCCTCCGGCCAGAATCCCCGACACACACAATTCTTGTGAAAGATCCACAGGAGATGTGCGGGGGAGAGTGGTGGGTGCCTGGAACGCGCTGCCAGAGGAGGTGGTGGGAGCAGGCACAGCAGCAACATTTAAGAGGCATCTGGATGGGTGCATGAATGGGGAGGAAATAGAGGGATACGGACAGAGTAAGGACAGAAGGTTTTATTTAGTTTAGTTAGGGCATCATGATCGGCAGGGGCTTGAAGGGCCAAAGGGCCTGATCCTTTGCTGTACTTTTCCTTGTTCTATCAGAAAAGGTCAGTTGCTGCCTTAATAAACTTGGCAGACGGTGGTGTAGTGGTATTATCACTGGCTTAGTCATCCAGAAACCCAGGTTAGTGCTCTGGAGAAGCGGGTTCAAATTCCACCGTGGTAGCTAGTGGAATTTAGATTCCATTAATAAATCTAGTCTTAGTAAAGGCGGTCATGTCGATTATCGGAAAAACCCATCTGGTTCACTAATGTCCTTTAGGGAAGGAAATCTGCCGTCCTTACCCGGTCTGGCCTACATGTAACTCCAGAGCCACAGCAATGTGGTTGACTCTTAAATGAGTGGCCGAGCTAGTCAATCAGTTCAAGGGACAATTAGCGATAGGCAACAAATGCTGGCCCAGCCAGCAGCACCCATATCCCACAAAAGAATTTTTGAAAAACAATGTGCATTTATATAGCGCCTAATGCGCTTCACAGGAACAAATAGCAAACCAAAATTTCACACGAGCCACGTTTTAGGGAAAGTTTGGTTACAGTCTCAGGTTGTAAGGAGAGTCTTAAAAGAGGAGAGAGATTTGGAGAGATTTGGGGAGATGGTTCCAGAACTTAGGGCCCAGATGGTGAAGGCAGAGAATCATAGAATCCCTACAGAACAGAAGAGGCCATTTGGCCCATCTAGTGTGCAATGACTCTCTGGCAGAGTATCTTATGATGTGGAGATGCCGGCGTTGGACTGGGGTAAACACAGTAAGAAGTTTAACAACACCAGGTTAAAGTCCAACAGGTTTATTTGGTAGCAAAAGCCACACAAGAGTATCTTACCCAGAGTATCTCCCCTGCCCTATTGTCAATGACAAAATGATGAGAATTGGGCAGCTGAAAAGCAGCTGTTTGCTGCAACGATCTGTCACTCGGCCAGTCTTGTATCCATACTGCTCCGGTCCCTTCTTTTCTCCGGACTTTGGCTTTGCTGGACAAGTCCGTTATCTCACTTTATCAAACGCCTTTTGGAAGTCCACTAACTGTTATTATCTTCATGAACCCTCTCTGTTACATCCCTGGAACCATTCTGGTAAATCCTTCCTGCATCCTCTCCAATGCGCTCGCATCCTTCCTAAACTGTGGTGCCCAGGACTGGATGAATACTTCAAGAGACTACAAAGGGTCGTGAACGAAGCCCAGTCCATCACTCAAACCAGCCTCCCGTCCATTGACTCTGTCTATACTTCCCGCTGCTTCGGAAAAGCAGCCAGCATAATCAAGGCCCCCACGCACCTCGGACATTCTCTCTTCCACCTTCTTCCGTCGGGAAAAAGTCTGAGGTCATGTACCAACTGACGCAAGAACAGCTTCTTCCTGCTGCCATCAGTCTTTTGAATGGATTTACCTTGCACTGAGTTGATCTTTCTCTACACCCTAGCTATGACTGTAACACTACATTCTGCACCCTCTCGTTTCCTTCGCTATGAACAGTATGCTTTGCCTGTACAGCGCGCAAGAAACAAAACTTTTCACTGTATACTAATACATGTGACAATAATAAATCAAATCAAATCAAATCAAATGAAGTAGTACTTCACGCTAGTGTCTTGGAGCAGTGTTTTATTCATTCTATCCTCCTTGCTTTTGTACTCTATGCCTCTATTAATGAAGCCTCGGATACCGTGTGCTTTAATAACCACTCTCTCCCCTCATGATTTATGCACATTTTCTCTTATGGGACATGGGCATCACTGGCCGGGCCAGCATTTATTGCTCATCCCTAACTGCCCTCCATTCCAATTGAGAGTCAACCACATTGCTGTGGCTCTGGAGTCACATGTAGGCCAGACCGGGTAAGGATGGCAGATTTCCTTCCCTGAAGGACATTAGTGAACCAGATGGGTTTTTTTGACAATCGACAATGATTTCATGGTCATCAGTAGATTCTTAATTCCAGATATTATTTTATTGAATTCAAATTCCACCATCTGCCATGGGGGATTTGTACCCGGGTCCCCAGAGCATTGCCCTGGGACTTTGGATTAGGTTTCAGTTTTTTAAAGTTTATTTATTAGTGTCACAAGTAGGCTTACATTAACACTGCAATGAAGTTACTGTGAAAATCGACTAGTTGCTACACTCTGGAGCCTGTTCAGGTACACTGAGGGAGAATTTAGCACAGCCAGTGCACCCTAACCAACACGTCTTTTGGATTACTAGTCCAGTGGATTACTATACCACCGCCTTCCCTGCATACATACATATACACCCAGAAACGTCTGCTCCTGCACCCACTTTAAAATCGCGCTCTTTATCTTGCATCAACTCTCTGCGAATGCTCGGCAGGTACTCACCGTGTCCAACATCTGCCGTGTGTGGGCTGCAGACAGACAGAAGCGAGCCCGTGATTCCACAATGGGAGTGGCTGGAAAGCCCACCACCACCACACCAATGTTCTTCTTCAACATTCTCCTGGCAAACGCACTGCAAACAGAGATTCCGGTCACAACAATAGTGATCACCGATAAAAGACCCAGCATTTCTAATGCATCTTTGATATTGAAAAAGGTATCTTAGTTTGTCAAATGAAATACGACATTGCGCTACATACAGCAATACTAGGACAGATGGCCAATAGTTTGGTTAAAGATGCTTGTTGAAAGGAGCAAAGAACAAAGAAAATTACAGCACAGGAACAGGCCCTTCAGCCCTCCACACCTGCACCGACCATGCTGCCCGACTGAACTAAAAACCCCTACCCTTCCGGGGACCATATCCCTCTATCCCCATCCTACTCATATATTTGTCAAGACGCCCCTTAAAACTCACTATCGTATCTGCTTCGACTACCTCCCCTGGCAACGTGTTCCAGGCACCCATCTGTGTAAAAAACTTGGCTCATATATCTCCTTTAAACCTTGCACCTCGCACCTTAAACCTGTGCCCCCTAGTAATTGACTCTTCCACCCTGGGAAAAAGCTTCTGACTATCCACTCTGTCCATGCCTCTCATAATCTTGTAGACTTCTATCAGGGTTGCCCTCAACCTCTGTCGTTCCAGTGAGAACAAACCAAGTCTCTCCAACCTCTCCTCATAGCTAATGCCCTCCATACCAGGCAACATCCTGGTAAATATTTTCTGTACCTTCTCCAAAGCCTCCACAACCTTCAGGTAGTGTGGCGACCAGAATTGAACACTATATTCCAAGTGCGGCCTAACCAAGGTTCTATAAAGCTGCAACATGACTTGCCAATTTTTAAACTCAATGCCCCGGCCAATGAAGGCAAGCATGCCGTATGCCTTCTTGACTACCTTCCCCCGCTGTGTTGCCACTTTCAGTGTACCTATACACCCAGATCCCTCTGCCTATCCTATTGAGGCAAACTCGATAGGGTCTTTTAAGAGACTTCTAGATGAGTACATGGGACTTAATAGGATTGAGGGTTATAGGTAAGCCTATATATAAGCCTAGGTAGGTAGGGACATGACCGGCGCAACTTGTGGGCCGAAGGGCCTGTTTGTGCTGTATTTTTTTCTATGTTTCTATGTTCTATGAATACTCTGAAGGGTTCTGCCATCTTAAAGGAGCAGAGAGATTTAGAATTGCCCCAAAGGGTGGTGGAGGTGGAGGCTGGATCATTAGATGCATTTAAAATGGAGGTGTATAAATATTTGATAGATCGAGGAGTAGAGGGCTCTGGGGAGGTGGCACAGGAAATGAGTTGAGACCGGCATAGATCAGCCATGAATAGTGAATGGAAGGGCAGGCTTGAAGGGCTGATTGGTTTTCTCCTGCTTCCATTTCCTGTGTTCTTGTGACTCGGAGAGGTTTAGGGAGGGAATTCTATTGAATCGGCCACCAACAGAGGAGTAATTAAAATGGGGGATACTTAACTTTATTTATTAGCCATGATGTGGAGATGCCGGCGTTGGACTGGGGTGGGCACAGTAAGAAGTCTCACAACACCAGGTTAAAGTCCAACAGGTTTATTTGGTGACACGAGCTTTCAGAGCGCTGCTCCTTCACCGGGTGAGTGGAGAGGTGGGTTCACAAACACGGCATATATAGACAGAGACACAATTGCAAGATAACTGCAGATTGGAATGTATCTGGTGTATAGCGTCGGTTGAAGGTCCTCTGTGGTGAGTCTTGCTCGAACTTGTGCATGAAGATCTTGGCGTATTGTGGAACACTACAGCAATCACGGGCATTCAGCCTCTGATCTTCGGGTAAGCGTTCTCCAAGGTGGCCTTCAAGACACACGACAACGCAGAATCGCCGAGCAGAAACTGATAGCCAAGTTCCGCACACATGAGGACGGCCTCAACCGGGATCTTGGGTTCATGTCACACTATCTGTAACCCCCATGGTTTGCCTGGGCTTGCAAAATCTCACTAACTGTCGTGGCTGGAGACAATTCACACCTCTTTAACCTGTGATTATCCCTCTCTCCACTCACATTGTCTGTAAAGTGATTACCTGGAAAGACTCGTATTCCAACCATTCTTCACATTCCAATCTGTAATTATCTTGAAATTGTGCCTTTGTCTATATATGCCGTGTTTGTGATCCTCCCTCTCCACAACACCTGATGAAGGAGCAGCGCTCCGAAAGCTCGTGATTCCAAATAAACCTGTTGGACTTTAACCTGGTGTTGTGAGACTTCTTACTGTGCTTATGTATTAGTGTCACAAGTAGGCTTACATTGACACTACAATGAAGTTACTGTGAAAATCCCTTGGTCGCCACACTCCGGCACCTGTTCGGGTACACTGAGGGAGAATTTAGCACGGCCAATGCACCTAACCAGCATGTCTTTTGGACTGTGGGAGCAAACCGAAGCACCCGGAGGAAACCCACGCAGACACGGGGAGAATGTGCAGACTCCACACAGACAGGGACCCCAGATAGAAATTGAGGTCCCTGGCACTGTGAGGCAGCAGCGCTAACCACTGTGCCACCCATAAAAGATAGAATTAGAGGAGCACTGAGACTTTGGAGAGCCAGGGGGCTGGAGAGATAGGGAGGGATAGGGAGAGATATGGAGAGATAGGGAGGGATAGGGAGAGATATGGAGAGATAGGGAGGGATAGGGAGAGATAGGGAGGGATTTACAAACAATGATGAGAATTTTAAAATCAAGCGTCGGCAAACTGGGAGAGGCAGCACGGGTCAGCGGGGGAGAGGGGGAGCTGTTGCGAGTTGGGTCTCCGGGGAGAACAGGATGTAGAGCAGAGGAGGGAAAGCGTTGCGCACCAATCTATATTCACACAGAACCTTTAATACAGGGGATGTGAGGTCAGAATAAAAACCAGGATAGCAAAGCCTACCCGACTTTTCCAGGCATGTACAGCAGCAAAGGTACGACAGGGGAATCTTCATTCCCATAGGTAATGAAACCCAGTTCCTGCAAGCGCTGTCTGAAGTAACGAGCATTCACTCCCAACTGTCGCACTCTCTCGATACCTGCAGAGGAGGAAGAGGAGGAGGATGTAGAGAGGATACCCTGTTCAGTGACACCATCCACCGACCATGTGCAATTCACATCTCACACGGAAAGACTTGCATTTATATAGCACCTCTCCCAACCACTGGGCATCCCAAAGCACCTTACAGCCAACGAGGTACTTCTGAAATGCAGTCTCTTGTTCTAACATGGGAGACACGGCAGCCAATTTGCGCACAGCAAATAGCAATGTGATGATGACCTGGATAGTCTATTTTTCTGTCACGTTGATTGGGGGATAAAGTATCGGCCTGGGCGTTGGCGGAGAACTCCCAGACTCATCTTCGGAACAGTTCCATGTGGATAAACATGCCCTCGGTCTTGGAACACAGGAATAGGCCACTCGGCCCTTCAATCCTGCCATGCCATTCATTGAGACAAGGGCTGCGTTCTCAGCTCCATTTTCCTGACTGCTCCCTGCTCCCATAACCCTTGACCCCCGTGTCGATCAAACATGGCCTCTAACCCGGCCTTGAGTAAACTCAACGACCCAGCAGCCTCCACTGCTCTCTGGGGGATAGAATTCCACAGATGGACGAGTCATGACCCTCCGAGAGAAACAGGTTCCCAGCTTCCTCTCGAAAATCTCATTTCTAAACTCTGTTCCCCTGGTCTCCCCCACACCCTCCTAGTATCCACCCTTTCTTCAGGATCTTAGATGTTTCAATGGACATTCTCTCATTCTTTTCTTTCAATCATTTGTGGGGCATGGGTGTCGCTGGCTGGCCAGCATTTATTGCCCATCCCTAGTTGCCCGAGGCCAGTTGAGAGTCAACCACATTGCTGTGGCTCTGGAGTCACATGTAGGCCAGACCAGGTAAGGACGGCAGATTTCCTTCCCTAAAGGACATGAGTGAACCAGATGGGTTTTTCCGACAATCGACAATAGTTTCAGGGTCAGCAGTAAATTTCCAGATTTTTTTTTATTGAATTCAAATTCCACCATCTGCCGTGGCAGGATTCAAAACCGGGTCCCCAGAACATTGCTCTGGGACTCTGGATTAGGTTTACATTTTAAAAGTTTATTTACTAGTTTCTGAAGCAGGCTTACGTTAACACTGAAACAACGTTACTATGAAAATCACCCATTCACCACACTCCGGCACTTGTTTGGGTACATTGAGGGAGAATTTAGCATGGTCAATGCACCCTAACCAGCACGTCTTTCGGACTGTGGGAGGAAACCGGAGCACCCGGAGGAAACCCACGCAGACATGGGGAGAGTGTGCAGACTCCGCACAGACAGTGACCCAAGTCGGGAATCGAACCCGGGTCCCTGGCGCTGTGAGGCAGCAGTGCTAACCACTGTGCCGCCATGAGATTTCCTTCCCTGAAGGGCATCAGATGGGTTTGAATGACAATTGACAACGGTTTCATGGTCATTGGTAGATTCTTAATTCCAGATTTTTAGTGAATTCAAATTTCACCATCTGCCGTGGTGGGATTCGAACCCGGGTCCCCCGAGTGTTGTCCTGAGTCTATGGATTGCTAGTCCAGCGACAATACCACTACGCCACTGTCTGGAGTGGGAGATGAATCCACAATGTCCTGACACAAGAGGCGAGAGTGGTATCCACTGAGCCACAGCTGATTACTACACAGATACAGGAGAAAATATTTCGTGACTGTCTGAATATTGCGAATTTGTGCTAGAATTAGCCAGCCTGAGTGGATGTAGAAGAATGCAAATAACATGTTCTAAAAAACCCCTCAAATTCTATCCCCTTCTCACCTATCGTAGTTCCATCAAGACCCATGATGCACTTCAGTGATCTAATAATCTGTTCTGCTATTGGTGGAGGCATGGATGCAGCGTATACGGAGCTGTGTGAATATGCTCGTAAATAATCCACAAGTTCCTGTAAAAGAGGCAACCGTGTTAGAGAAAGAGGCAAAAAGGACGCAATGAGCTGTTAACTGCTCGAATACTAACACGCTCAGCATTCGCCACCTCCAAACTAGTTTTAAAGTTTATTTATTAGTGTCACAAGTAGGCTTACATTAACACCACAATGAAGTTACTGTGAAAATCCCCGAGTCGCCACACTCCAGCGTCTGTTCGGGTACACTGAGGGAGAATTTAGCATGGTCAATGCACCTAACCAGCACGTCTTTCGGACTGTGGGAGGAAACCCACGCAGACATGGGGAGAGTGTGCAGACTCCGCACAGACAGTGACCCAAGTCGGGAATCGAACCCGGGTCCCTGGCGCTGTGAGGCAGCGGTGCTAACCACTGTGCCACCGTGCTGTCCCTTCTAAAGTACCCTTTTTGAACAATAGTCACTGTTGTAATGGAGGAATGGGGCGGCGAACTTGTACGCCGCCAGCTCCCACACACAGCAACGCGAAAATGAACAAGGGCCAAAACTTTCCAGCTGTTTCCACCGGCGGAATCTGCTCCCTGCCTCTTGTTCGAATGTGCGGAGAGATGGTCAAGCTGCAGAAAGGGGGCCCACCAGAGGGCAGATGGATCCTACTTTCTCTGATCCTGCAGTACCACTGCATTCCTCTAAGGGCCGCTGCCGCTCACAATGTGCTGAGGCAGTCTACTCTCAACAGCACCCACAGCAGGTGGTCAATGGTACTGCAGCCTTGAATTCATTTCCAACTCCATCTCACCGATGGAGAGATGGAGTTTAATATTTACCCGGCAAAAAAATGGTAAGCACAAAGAGAAGGTGGCTGTGGCACGGTCTGCGGATCTGCTGCAATCCCGGCTTTAGGCTTCAAGTGGGAAAAATTGACAACTGTCTTTTTGATTTGCTTTGATTTATAATTGTCACATGTACAGTGGAACCCCGATTTTACACGCCCCGATTTAGCACGAAATCGGATATGACGCGATCGCGCGACGGACACTTTTTTTTTCTATTCCCGGTTTAGTGATTTAGCACGACCCCGATAACATTCGCGATAACATTTTACGGACCCCAACCATCGCGTTAAAACGGGGCTGCACTGTACTTGAGAGACGATGGCCTAGTGGCGTTATCGCCAGACTATGAATCCAGAAACTTCGCTAATGTCCTGGGGACCCGGGTTCGAATCCCGCCACGGCAGATGGTGGAATTTGAATTCAATAAAAAAAAATCTGGAATTAAGAATCTACTGATGACCCCATGGAACCATTGTCGACTGTCGGAGAAACCCATCTGGTTTCATTGCCCAACGATGTGCAGGTTAGGTGAATTGGCCATGGTAAATGTGTGGGGGGTTACAGGGATAGGGCAGGATGGAGGGCCTGGGTAAGATACTGAGTCAGTGCAGACTCGATGGGCTGAATGGCCTCCTTCTACATTGTAGGGATTCTATGATTTATTAGTGACTCTGTCATATTGTTGACCCCTGGTGTTGCTGGGAGATATGAACAGTGGGGGTGGGGAGGTCGGGGGGCAGGGTGTTGTTTGGGTTGGGGGGGGGGGTGAGAATCTCCCCGGGGGTTTGGTTGTGGCCGTAGCTTATTGGGGAATGGCTGCATCATCCAGCAACCTGTCTCCAAACCGAAGACCGGCCTGAACTGAGCCAAGCGAAAGATTGAATACAACCCCGAGCAGTCGCCAGAGCTGTGGTTTTGCGAGGATTCCCTTTGTTGACTAAACACTGGATTTTGATGCGCGCTGTATCATTCTGTCACAGAAACGTTCCGGTAAACGAACGCAGCTCACTAACTGTGTCCCGTGCCTTCCACATTGTCCTGGGGTAAATAAAGCTGTTTCTCCATGTGTCAATACCAGCATCTCCCTCAGAAGGACACCCTGTCCTTTCATAAAATCCTACAGTGCAGAAGGAGGCCATTCGGCCCATCAAGTCTGCACCCGACCACAATCTCACCCAGGCCCTATCCCCATAACCCCATGCATTTACCCTGCTAATCCCCCTGACACTAAGGGACAATTTAGCACGGCCAAACCACCTAACCCGCACATCTTTGGAGTGTAGGAGGAAACCGGAGCACCCAGAGGAAACCCACGCAGACACGGGAAGAACATGCAAACTCCACACAGACACAGACCCGAGGCTGGAATCGAACCCATGTCCCTGGCGCTGTGAGGCAGCAAAGCTAACCACCGTGCCACACTAATCTAGATTCCTATCGAGATCATTAATGTACACTACAAACAGCAAGGGACCCAGCACTGATCCCTGAGGTACATCACGGGACACAAGATTCCAGTCACAAAAACAACCTTGGACCATCAGCCTCTGCTTCCTGCCTGAGGGACGGCTAAACCGACTTCTCCAAAACAAAATAAGAGATGGAAAACAGTAGCAGATACTCCATACAGTGGGAAAGGAGAGGGAGAGGGACAGAGAGAGGGGGAGAGGGAGAGAAAGAGAGAGAGAGAGAGACGGAGGTGGGGTGAGAGACAGTGGGTGTGAGAGAGAGAGAGACGGGGGGGATGAGAGTGACAAAGAGAGTGAGAGAGAGAGAGGGTGAGGGTGAGAGAGAGTGAGAGTGAGTGAGTGAGAGAGAGAGGGGGAGTGAGTGAGAGAGAGGGGGAGAGAGCGAGAAAGAGAGGGGTGGGGGGGGAGATGAGAGAGAGTGTGGGAGAGAGAGAGATGGGGTGTGGGGAAGAGAGAGACAAGGGATGAAAGAGAGAGTGAGAGAGAGAAAGAGAAAGTGGATAGAGACGGGGGTGGTTGAGAGTGAGAAAGAGTGAGAGAGAGAGAGAGCGAGAGAGAGTGATGGGGGATGAGACAGAGAACGAGAGAGAGGGGGAGAGACAGAAAGGGGGAGAGAGAGATGGGCTGTGGGGGAGAGGGGGAGCACACTTTTACACATTACCTTCTTGCCAGCAATGTAGCCTCCAGTTGCCCCGAAGCTTTTGGTAAAAGTGCCCATCAACACGTCAATATCCCTGGGGTCAACAGAGAAATACTCCACCACCCCCCGGCCTGTGGGCCCCACCGCCCCAATGCTGTGGGCTTCATCCAGGTACAGGTAGGCCTTGTACTTTTTCTTCAAATCTACAATGTCCGGCAGGCGAACCATCGAACCCTCCATGCTGGAACCAAAATAACACGCAGCAACTTAACACACACAGCAAAATAACGCACACGCAGCAAAATAACGCACACGCAGCAACTTAACGCACACGCAGCAACTTAACGCACACGCAGGAAAATAACGCACACGCAGGAAAATAACGCACACGCAGGAAAATAACGCACACGCAGGAAAATAACGCACACGCAGGAAAATAACGCACACGCAGGAAAATAACGCACACGCAGGAAAATAACGCACACGCAGGAAAATAACGCACACGCAGGAAAATAACGCACACGCAGCAACTTAACACACGCAGCAAAATAACGCACACGCAGCAAAATAACGCACACGCAGCAAAATAACACACGCAGCAAAATAACGCACACGCAGGAAAATAACGCACACGCAGCAAAATAACACACACGCAGCAACTTAACGCACACGCAGCAACTTAACGCACACGCAGCAACTTAACGCACACGCAGCAACTTAACACACGCAGCAAAATAACACACACGCAGCAAAATAACGCACACGCAGCAAAATAACGCACACGCAGCAACTTAACACACGCAGCAACTTAACACACGCAGCAAAATAACGCACACGCAGGAAAATAACGCACACGCAGCAACTTAACGCACACGCAGCAACTTAACGCACACGCAGCAAAATAACGCACACGCAGCAACTTAACGCACACAGCAACTTAACGCACACAGCAACTTAACGCACACGCAGGAAAATAACGCACACGCAGCAACTTAACGCACACGCAGCAACTTAACGCACACGCAGCAACTTAACGCACACGCAGCAACTTAACGCACACAGCAACTTAACGCACACGCAGCAACTTAACGCACACGCAGCAACTTAACGCACACGCAGCAACTTAACGCACACGCAGCAAAATAATGCACGCAGCAAAATAACACACACAGCAACCTAACATACACACAGCAAAATAACAGACAGAGCAAAATAACACACACAGCAATTTAAAGCATGCAGCGACGTAACAAACTGATAAATACATGCATCAACAAGTCTTTTTAATGCAACAATTGAATAAAATATTTGAAGTGTAAAAGCTTGCTCCCTGGAAAAGAGTGGAGCGGGGAGGTAGTTGGCACTAACTGCTTAGCTCCTATCTAAAGAGCTAGCACAGGTGGGCTGAATGGCCTCCTTGTACAGTGTTTGACTCGATACTGTTCATTGGAAGTGTGGCTGGTGTCTGACACACAGTGGGATGAAGCTCTGCTCCAGAGCGCAGCAACCAACCTCCGGATATCAGATACCACTGGGAGGGGTCGCAACTCAAGAGGCGGGGAGGGGGTGTTCAGGACCCCGTCCCAGTGAAAAGAGGAAAACACGGGCTCTCCCCGTGTCTGCGTGGGTTTCCTCCGTGTGCTCTTGTTTCCTCCCACAGTCCAAAGATGTGCGGGTTAGGTGGACTGGCGATGCTAAATTGTCCCTGTCAGGGGGATTAGCAGGGTAAATATGTGGGGTTACGGGGATAGGGCCTGGGTGGGATTGTGGTCGGTGCAGACTGGATGGGCTGAATGGCCTCCTTCTGCACTTTAGGGATCCTACGACTGAGGGAGAATTTAGCATGACCAATGCACCCTAACCAGCACGTCTTCCAGACTGTGGGAGAAAACCGGAGCACCCGGAGGAAACCCACGCAGACACGGGGAGAACGTGCAGACTCCACACAGACAGTGACCCGAGCCTGGAATTGAACCCGGGTCCCTGGCGCTGCGAGGCAGCAGTGCTAACCCACTGTCCCACCCAAAGGGGCTAGAATTAGAGGAGTGCAGCTCCCTTGAAGAATCGGGAGGCTGGAAGAGGCGACAGAGATTGGGAGCAGCAAGGCTGGAAGAGACGTACCTGTAAATGCCCTCCACGAGAATGAGGATTTTCTTCCAGGGTCTGTGCGTTCGAGGCTGCCCATTAACCACGGCGTCTCGCAGCAACTTCTCCAGGCTCTGTAGATCTGAGAGAATAGACAACACAGGAACTGATCCAGCTTGCTCAGAGAGGTCTACAGCACGCGTGTGTGTATGTGTTTTTAAAAAGAATAGTTACATTCACGTGTCAGGTCCTCGACAGGTGATGATCATGGGGAAGCTCGGTCTCTGTGGTCAGGCCTTTGTTGACTAAAGAGACCGATTTGAGATCTACAACCTCTTGAGGCATGGGGGGGGGGGGGGGGGGTGCTGCTTTGTCCTGGATGGTGTCATAGGAACATAGGAATTAGGAGCGAGAGTAAGTGATTCAGCCCCTTGAGACTGCTCCGTCATTCTGAATAACAGAGTAGAATCATAGAATCCCTACATTGCAGAAGGAGGCCATTCGGCCCATCGAGCCTGCACCGACAACAACCCCACCCAGGCCCAATCCCCATAACCCCACGTATTTATCCTCCTAAAGTAAAGTTTATTTATTAGTCACAAGGCTTACATTAACACCGCAATTAAGTTATTGTGAAATCCCCCGAGTTGCCACACTCCGGTGCCTGTTCGGGTACACTGAGGGAGAATTTAGCACGGCCAATGCACCCTAACCAGCATGTCTTTCAGACTGTGGGAGGAAACCGGAGCACCCGGAGGAAACCCACGCAGACATGGGGAGAACGTGCAGACTCCACACAGACAGTGACCCGAGCCGGGAATCGAACCTGGGTCCCTGGCGCTGTGAGGCAGCAGTGCTAACCCACTGTGCCACCATGCTGCCCCCATATGATTATGTCTGATCTCCATTTCATCCTAACTCCACTTCCCTGCCTTTTCCCCAGAACCCTTTATCCCGTTTTTGATCAAATATTTATCCATCTCTTTCCTGAATCCATTGGTTGATTCTGCACCCACTGCTCTCTGGGGCAGTGAGTTCCATAGATTCACCACCCTCTGTGAGAGGTAGCTTCTCCTTATCTCTGTCTTGAACCTCCCCCCTCTTACTCTACAAATATGACCTCTTGTCCGAAACTGTTCTAGAAGGGGGAACATTTGGTTAACATTGAATTTATCAATGCCGTTGAGTATTTTATATACCTCAATCAAATCCCCCCTCATTCTTCTGTACTCCAGCGAGTACAAGCCCAAGCTCCTCAGCCGCTCCTCATACGACAGCCCCTTCAAACCTGGAATCAATCCAGTGAACCTCTTCTGAACCACCTCCAGTGCCACCGCATCCTTCCTCAAAGAAGGTGACCAAAACTGAACACAATACTCCAAGTGTGTTGAGCTTCTTGAGCGTTGTTGGAGCTGCGCTCATCATCCAGGCAAGTGGAGAGTATTCCATCACACTCCTGACTTGTGCCTTGTAGATGGTGGACAGGCTTTGGGGAGTCAGGAAGTGAGTTACTCGTCGCAGGATTTCCAGACGCAGAGACTTTAACTTGCATCTTAAAGAGGTGGAGAGATTTCTGGAGTGAATTCCAGAGCTTTGGGCCCAGGCAGCTGAAGGCACTAACTCCAACGGTGGAGCGATTAAAATTAGGAATGCTCAGGAGGCCAGAATTAGAGGAACGCAGAGATCGCGGAGGGTGGTGGGACTGGAGGGGCTTTTTATGATTTGATTTATTACTGTCACATGTATTGGGATACAGTGAAAAGTATTGTTTTTTGCGTGCTATACAGGCCATTCATAGAGTACATAGGGGAGAAGGAAAGGAGAGGGTGCAGAATGTAGTGTTCCAGTCATAGCTAGGGCGCAGAGAAAGATCAACTTAATGCGAGGTAGGTCCATTCAAAAGTCTGATGGCAGCAGGGAAGAAGCTGTTCTTGAGTCGGTCGGTACGTGACCTCAGACTTTTGTATCTTTTTCCCGACGGAAGAAGGTGGAAGAGAGAATGTCCGGGGTGCGTGGGGTCCTTAATTATGCTGGCTGCTTTTCCGAGGCAGCAGGAAGTGTAGACAGAGTCAATGGATGGGAGGCTGGTTTGCGCGATGGATTGGGCTACATTCACAACCCTTTCGTAGTTCCTTGCGGTCTTGGTCAGAGCAGGAGCCATACCAAGCTGTGATACAACCGGAAAGAATGCTTTCTATTTTGCATCTGTAAAAGTTGGTGAGAGTCGTAGCTGACATGCCAAATTTCCTTAGTCTTCTGAGAAAGTAGAGGCGTTGGTGAGCTTTCTTAACTATAGTGTCAGCATGGGGGGACCAGGACAGGTTGTTGGTGATCTGGACACCTAAAAACCTGAAGCTCTCGACCATTTCCACTTCATCCCCGTTGGTGTAGACAGGGGCATGTCCTTCACTACGCTTCCTGAAGTCGATGACGACCTCCTTCGTTTTACTGATATTGAGGAAGAGATTATTTTCGTCACACCAGTTCACCAGATTCTCTATCTCTCTGCTGTACTCCAGTCGCCGAGGGGAGGACATAGAGGCATTTGAAAACCAGGGTGAGAATTTTCAAATCAAGATGTTTCCTGGCTGGGAGCCAGCACAGTGGGTGATGGGTGAATGGGCCTTGGCGAGAGAAAGGAGACAGGCAGCAGAAGGGTTTGGACAAGCTCAAGATTAAGTATGGTGACGAGGTAGCAGAGACACCGGATGAAGGCTTCGGCAGCAGATGAGCTGAGGTTGGGTTAAGTCGAGTGATGTTACAGAGGTGAAATAAGGTGGTTTTGGTGATGGGATCAAAGCTCCACCGCGGGGTGAAACATGACACTAAGGTCCAGTCCTGGTTTGGACAGTTGCTCTGGGGCACCACAGTGGCTAGCACTGCTGCCTCATAGCGCTAGGGACCCGGGTTCGATTCCCAGCTTGGGTCACTGTCTGTTTGGAGTCTGCATGTTCTCCCTGTGTCTGCGTGGGTTTCCTCCGGGCGCTCCGGTTTCCTCCCACAGTCCAAAGATGTGTGGGTTAGACGGATCGGCCGTGCTAAATTGCCCGTTAGTGTCAGGGGACAAGCTAGGGTAAATGCATGGGGTTATGGGGATAGGGCCTGTATGGGATTGTGTTTGGTGCAGACTCGATGGGCCGAGTGGCCTCATTCTGCACAGTAAGAAGTTTAACAACACCAGGCGAGAGTCCAACAGGTTTATTTGGTAGCAAAAGCCACACAAGCTTTCGGAGCCTTAAGCCAGGGGCTTAAGGCTCCGAAAGCTTGTGTGGCTTTTGCTACCAAATAAACCTGTTGGACTTTAACCTGGTGTTGTTAAACTTCTTACTGTGTTTACCCCAGTCCAACGCCGGCATCTCCATCTCATTCTGCACTGCAAGGGATTCCATGATTCTAAGGATGTCGGTGGCCATTCGGTGCTGAGGGAGGGAGTGATGGCGGGAGGAACTCCTGCCTCTTCAATGAAGAGTGTTCTGGGGTCTTAAGCAACCAATTGAATTCACAAGGCAGCCATTTGCCTTGACCTCTGATCTGCAAGACATGTCTGTGACAGTGCAGCACTCCCTTGAGACTGCACTGGGAGGGCAGCCTCAAATACCCACCGGCCTCTCTGGAGTGGGACTCCAGTAAAAACCTTCCGACTCAGAAAGGAGGTCAGGATATTAAACCAACTCCCCTAATCCTCCCACAGAGAAACACTCCCGAAGAAATACAAAGGCCCACAATCTACGCACAACACCACTTGCCAAGCAACCAGGCAGCTTACTCACAAAACACACAATGGTATAACTTTAATTCAGTCTCTGTCCAGTGATGGGAAGTTAAACAGTCTGAATTATTCCTGTCAAACGCAAAGCTGTTGACATAAAGAGGGATTGCCGCACAGTCGAAATTTGAGACTGCTGTTTGCTTCACGGCCGACAGAATTAATATTTCACCCAAGGAGTAGGATTTTAGCTGGGTTGTTATGTCCCTGCCAGGCCTTTGACACAACTGTCCAATTGGTTGCGTTTGCAGTCGCTGCAAGCCTGGGGGCACACGCGCCACACACGCAGCAGCAGTGCCAGTGATGCAGCGGGTAGCTCACCCGCCTCGAATAACCCTGAAATTAAACTCTGCAGCGCGAAAGCGCGATCGTTTAAAAACTCCGATATATATTGAAGGTACAAACTTTGCATATTGAAGTATTCAGATTTGCTGTGTATTTTTTTTATTTTTCATTTATTCATTAGTCAAAAGTAGGCTTACATTAACACTGCGATGAAGTTACTGTGAAAATTCCCCAGTCACCACATTCCGGCGCCTGTTCGGGTACACTGAGGGAGAATTTAGCACGGCCAATGCACCCTAACCAGCACGTCTTTCGGACTGTGGGAGGAAACTGGAGCACCCGGAGGAAACCCACGCAAACAAGGGGAGAATGTGAACATTTTGCATAGACAGTGACCCAAGCCGGGAATCGGACCTGGATCCCTGGCGCTGTGAAGCAGCAGTGCTATTGATTAGCGGGGAGGGGCTGTCGAGGGCACCCCAAGTGAGCAGTAAGGAGGGTTGGGGGTGCGAGCAGGACACACCTCAATCCTTCTCCCCCCACTCTGAGTTTGAGTAGACAGGTGAAAGCATTTCCAATATCAAAGTTCCTGTTGAACCCGCTGCCCCCAGCTGGTACGTTCCACTGTAGCGATGGCCTGGTGGTATTATCACTAGACAATCAATCCAGAAGCTCAGCCAATGTTCTGGAGACCCGGGTTCGAATCCCGCCACGGCAGATGGTGGAATTTGAATTTATTAAAAATTATCTGTAATTAAGAATCTACTGATGACCATGAAACTATTGTGGATTGTTAAAACCCATCTGGTTCACTAATGTCCTTTAGCGAAGGAAATCTGCTGTCCTTACCCGGTCTGGTCTACAGCAATGTGGTTATCTCTCAACTGCCCTCCAAGGGCAACTAGGGATGGGCAATAAATGCTGGCCCAGCCAGCGACACCCATGTCCCATGAATGAATTAAAAAAAAACTCCTGTTGAACCTGCTGCCCCAGCTCTTCAGCCGGTACGTTCCACTGTAGCCACCATTACGCTGAGACAGCACATGATAAAAAGCAAAGTTTATTTAAAGATCAACTTAGTGTAAGGTAGGTCCATTCAAAAGTCCGATGGCAGCAGGGAAGAAGCTGTTCTCGAGTCGGTTGGTACGTGACCTCAGACTTTTGTACCTTTTTCCCGATGGAAGAAGGTGGAAAAGAGAATGTCCGGGGTGTGTGGGGTCCTCGATTATGCTGGCTGCTTTTCCGAGGCAGTGGGAAGTGTAGACAGAGCCAATGGATGGGAGGCTAGTTAGTGTGATAGACTGGGCTACATTCATGACCCTTTGTAGTTCCTTGCGGTCTTGGGCAGAGCAGGAGCCATACCGAGCTGTGATACAACCAAGAAAGGAGTACGACGCCAAGCAGGTGGTCCAAAGCTTGGTCAAAGAGGTGGGTCTTAAGGAGCGTCTTAAAGGAGGAGAGAGAGAGGCAGAGTGGTGGGGAAAGGGAATTCCTGAGCTTAGGGCCCAGGCAACTAAAAGCACAACAACCAGTGATGGCGAGATTAAAATGACAATGGCGTGACCCTAACGTGACCCACGCCACGCTCCTGCTGCAGCGAAGACGGAGAGTTTGGTGACAAGCCAATTCTCCGTTCCGTTCAATGGGATGGGAAAATCGCGCCGGCATGAACAATCAGAAAATTCCGGCCAATATCTACAACTCGATTTATCAAGAGGTGGAGATGCCGGCGTTGGACCGGGGTGGGGCACAGTAAGAAGTCCCACAACACCAGGTTGAAGTCCAACAGGTTTATTTGGAATCACGAGCTTTTGGAGCGCTGTTCCTTCATCAGGTGACTCACCTGATGATGGAGCAGCGCTCCGAAAGCTCGTGATTCCAAATAAACCTGTTGGACTTTAACCTGGTGTTAAACAAAGAACAGTACAGCACAGGAACAGGCCCTTCGGCCCTCCAGGCCTGCGCCGATCATGATGCCTGCCTAAACTAAAACCGTATGCACTTACGGAGTCCGTATCCTTCCATTCCCATCCTGTTCATGTCTTTGTCCAGTTGCCCCTTAAATGCCACTATCGTACCTGCTCCCACCACCTCCCCGGGCAGCGCGTTCCAGACATTCACCACCCTCTGTGTAAAAAACCTGCCTCGCGCATCTCCTCTAAACTTTCTCCATGCACCTTAAACCCATGCCCCCTAGTACTTGATCTTTCTACCCTAGGAAAGTGTTGTGAGACTTCTTATCGTATCGTGGGTACAATGCGAGGCTCTGGTTTTCTCTCTCGCCTTGGGTCTTGGATCGAAAGCTTGGAGCCCAATGTCTGAAAATCATTCTTGTTGTTGCTAAAAGGAACAGAGACTGAGGTGCCCTCCCTCCCTCAGCAACAAAGTGCCGCCAACACCAGCTTTTTGCCTCCTCAGGACAGCTGATCAAACCAGGACTGGGCCTTGGTGTCATATCTGACCCCGAGATGGAACTTCAGCCCCATCATCAAAACCACTTGCATTCACCCCGGTAACCGGAAAGTATCAGTCGCGGCCTTCCATCTCGAGAGGCGATGGTCTGCACTGAGGCGGGGGTCAAGTCTTAAGCATCGCCTGCGCGTGGGGCTGTGGAGTCCCACCACCCTGATAGGGTGGTCTCCGCGCCCGACTCCCACTCTCGGTGATGGTGATGGCACTTGACCCTCACCGAGAAAACTCAGGTCAAGGTTTCGGGCTGATGACCCTTCTGTCAGAACCAGGAGAGAGAGCTGGAAACACGATAGGTTTGAAATACATTCTGAGGCAGGGTGCGGGAGAGGGGGGAAGAACACAATGGAAGAGAAGTGGGGATGGGGGGGAAAACACGAGGGGGGGGTGGGGGAGTGTGGGGGGGGGAAGGAGGATGTGGGGGAAGGAGGATGTGGGGGAAGGAGGATGTGGGGGAAGGGGAAATGGGGATCAGAATAAGAACACAAGGGGGCGTAGGGTGGGGGAGGAGTGGGCGGGGAGGAGGGTGTGTGGGGAGGGGGGAAGAACACAAGGAGGGTGGCGGGGTTGTGAGGGGAGAGTGGGGGGGGGGGGGGAAGAACACACGCGGGGTGGGGGAGCTGGGAGGGGAGGTGGGGGAGGGGAAAGGGGAGCAGGATAAGAACACAAGAGGGGTGGGGTGGAGGAGGAGGATGTGGGGGGAGTGGGATAAGAACACACGCGGGGTGGGGGAGCTGGGAGGGGAAGGGAGGTGTGGGGGTGGGGAAAGGAGGCTGTGGGGGGAGTGGGATAAGAACACACGTGGGGTGGGGGAGCTGGGGGGGTTGTGGGGAGGGGGGGAGGGGGAAGAACACAAGGGGAAGGCCAGTGAAGGTAAAAAGATGGGTCTTGACCAGGTGTGAATGACAAAAAAAAACAGAACCACAATCAACAGCCAACAGCCACAAAACAGGAAGCGGCAGCTTCAATCTGAAATTATTTCACTCAGTGTTGACAAACAGCCTCTTTACACAAAGCCCCATTGTCACTGCACCTTCAGGAAAGCTGCACCCTCACCCTGGGACACACCCATCCTGTGCACTGATAGTCCCTGACCTCTGTCACACTCGCTCAGAGTCAGATCCCTCTCTCAGTGGCAGCAGCAGCTGTCACCTCGGGACAGAAAAGCAGAAATAATTTTCTTCTCAAGAAACACAAATGCTGCAGCTTGAGGCGCTTGGGGAGGGGCGGAGGGGGGTGGGGGGGAGGTGGGGGGCGGTGGGTCAGGAAATGGAACCCAGCCTCATTCTGTCGCCTGCAGGCAGCAGCTCTCAACATCCCGATGGGTGGCACAGTGGTTAGCACTGCGGCCTCACGGCGCCAGGGAGCCGGGTTCGATTCCCGGCTCGGGTCACCGTCTGTGTGGACTTTGCCCGGTTTTCCCTGTGCGGGTTTCCTCCGGGTGTTCCGGTTTCCTCCCAGTCTGAAACACGTGCTGGGTCGGGTGCATTGGCCTGAACAGGCGCCGCAGTGTGGCGACTAGGGGAATTTCACACTAACTTCATTGCAGTGTTAACGTAAGCCTTACTTGTGACGAATAAATAAACTTTTTTCTCCCCCTCCACTTGCTCCAGTTTATGAAACAGGATCGAAGCGCCCCCCCCCCCCCCCCCCCCCCAAACCACCCCAGGAAAGGGCAGAAGCCCTGTTCACCCAGTTGGAATCCTGCCTGGGTTACGGCGAGAGGAGAGTCTGCAGGAATTCACTGGTGAAGGATCTGTTCCTCCTTGGACATGTGATGGGGGAGGATTGCAGAACTCCAGGATGTCTATCAGTGTGTGTGCGGAGAGGAATGTGGTGGAACCAGCTCGACCTGGGAATGGCTCAGGCAGTGTTACGACACTCAACTGAACCGGGGGGGGGGGGGGGGGCGAGGGCAGGCCTCGCCGCGAGCTGGTATTCAGATAAACCTGGAAAGGCAACGCTCTAACCAGTCTTGGCAGCTCTCTCTCTCTCAGGATTGGGAGGGGGGTAGGTCCTTTCTTTAGCCTTGTCGAGGACACCACCCACAACAACGTTTGTGTTGACATGCCTTAGATCTCAGTCACCCCGCCTTTCCAACCTAAAATGTGGTGAGAGCAAGGAGCTTTCATACAAGTAACATACCAGGAATGGGCGTCAACTATTTAGTTAGCAGGAATACCAACTGACACTTCAATTATCTGTTTGTGTGAGCTACTAATGTCTGGCTCCCAAAGACCTAATCTAATGTTGAACATCCTTTCCCTTCTAAAGTTTATTTATTAGTGTCACAAGTAGGCTTACATTAACACTGCAATGAAGTTACTGTGAAAATACCCTAGTTGCCACACTCCGGCGCCTGTTCGGGTACACTGAGGGAGAATTTAGCACGGCCAATGCACCCGAACCCGCACATCTTTGGACTTTGGGAGGAAACCGGAGCACCCGGAGGAAACCCACGCAGACATGGGCAGAACGTGCAAACTCCACGCAGACAGTGACCCAAGCCGGGAATTGGTCACCCTAAGGTGCCGACTGGCAGTTAATATATGGCGGACCTCCATCAAAGGAAGTGACTTGGGCTCTAAACAGTGGGTGAGGCTCTCAGTCAAAAATTTCCTTCACTCTCTCCCAGGAAAGCAGGACACACACGCAAAGTGGATCTTGCTCCTATACAATTAGGAACATATGAAATAGAAGTAGGAGTGGGCCATTCGGCCCTTCGAGCCTGCTCAGCCGTTCATTTTGATCATGGCTGATCATCAAATTCAATATCCTGATCCTGCCTTCCCCCCATATCCCTTTAGCCCCAAGAGCTGTATCGAGTCATAGAGGTTTACAGCATGGAAACAGGCCCTTCGACCCAACTTGTCCATGCTGCCCTTTTCTCTTAACCACTAAGGTAGTCCCAATTGCATGTGTTTGGCCCATATCCCTCTATACCCATCTTACCCATGTAACTGTCTAAATGCTTTTTAAAAGACAAAATTGTACCCGCTTCTACTACTACCTCTGGCAGCTCGTTCCAGACACTCACCACCCTCTGTGTGAAAAGATTGCCCCTCTGGACCCTTTTGTATCTCTCCGCTCTCACCTTAAACCTATGCCCTTTAGTTTTAGACTCCCCTACCTTTGGGAAAAGATGTTGACTATTTAGCTGATCTATTATTTTATAGACCTCTATAAGATCACTCCTAAGCCTCCTACGCTCCAGGGAAAAAAGTCCCAGTCTATCCAGCCTCTCCTTATAACTCAAACCATCAAGTCCTGGTAGTATCCTAGTAAATCTTTTCTGCACTCTTTCTAGTTTAATAATATCCTTTCTATAATAGGGTGACCAGACTGTACACAGTATTCCAAGTGTGACCTTACCACACAATGTTTTGGCCTCAACTACTTTCTTTGGCAGTGAATGCCAGACATTCACCACCCTCTGGGTGAGGAAATTTCTCCTCACCTCAGTCCCTATGAGAAACCCTAGTTCTGGACTCCCCCCACCATCGGGGAAACACAATTGCAGTGAGTCCTGAAATGATGCACCCTGGCCTGCTGGGCGTTTCCAGAATTTTCCGTCTCATTTTCACAACCTCCAGCTGAAGGATCTTTTTCAGGCCATTCAATCCAAATATTCTTGATGCATCAAGCAGTGGCTGAGAGACAGCGATAGGCTCCAACGGTTTACATCTTTACAATGTTCATAACGTCATTTTAGACGGTGACAGCCAGCGCCAAAGCAGTGCGTACACGTTCCCTCCATGTCATTCCCTATTTCCTGTTGGGAGAGGGCCCCACATCCGGAAAAACGACATATCCTGGGGTCAAGTCAGAAGCAAACAAATACTGACCACTGTCAGAAACTGAGAAATAGTGGGAACAGAGTGTACCTGTATGAACTGTGATCCAAATAGAAAGTTCTATCAACATGTTAGATAGTTTACACCCTTCTGTCCCAGAGTTGGAGGGTTGGGAGGTAGGGCCAGTAAAATAGTGGGGTGGGTCACAGAGTCATAGAGGTTTACTGCATGGAAACAGCCCTTCGGCCCAACTTGTCCATGCTGCCCTTTTTTTGTTGGGATAGTTTCCCCCATGCCGTCTGGCCAGTTTGGGGAGGTATTTTTGGAATAGTGGGCAGTGATGCCGATTGGGGGTGCCCCTCCCACCCCCCATTTAGGGATTGGGCAGCCTATTGCAAGCTTAAAGACTCTGTCAATCATAGAATCATAGCTATAAGGAGAGACCAGATAGGCTTGGATTGTTTTCTCTAGAGCAGAGAAGGCTGAGGGGGAACATGATTGAGGTGTATAAGATTCTGAGGGGTATGGACAGAGTGAGTAGGGAACAGCTGTTCCCTTTGGTTGAGGGGTCACTCATGAGGGTGAGTTAGTGTTTCTTCACCTCACTCCTGAGAGATTTTTGGTTCTAATTCTTAGACTCGGTCCTCTCATCCTAATTACCCAACACATTGCACTAGTTTCTCCCAATCCACCCTATCTGTTCCTACAAATGTTTTGAACACTGATTGAATCACCCCTTAACTTTCCAAATTCCAGAGGATACAATCCTAGATTGTGTAATCATAGAATCCCTACAGTGCAGAAGGCGGCTATTCGGCCCATCGAGTCTGCACCAACAACAATCCCACCCAGGCCCTATGCCCATAGCCCACATATTTACTCTAGCTAGTCCCACTGACACTAAGGAGCAATTTATCATGGCCAATCCGCCTAACCTGCACATCTTTGGACTGGGGGAGGAAATCGGAGCACCCGGAGGAAACCGGAGCACCCGGAGGAAACCCGGGAGTCTGCATGTTCTTCTGGCAGACACCGGGAGAACATGCAGACTCCACCCAAGGCCAGAATCGAACCTGGGTCCCTGGCGCTGTGAGGCAGTGGTGCTACCATGCCACCTCAAGGGCCATTTTACGAAGCTGCTGGCATTTTGCTGGTGGCAGTGCTTTGCCGTCAAGGGAGGTCTTCAGTTTAATGGAGATGGATTCCTGGTGAGAGCCCGGGTGGGATTCTGAGTTGGATAATCGGCCGTGATCATAACGAATGGCGGAGCAGGCTTGAAGGGCCGAATGGCCTTCTCTTGCTCCGACTGACTTTAAAGGGGTTGAGGAGAGGGTGGATGTGCACGTTGTTCGGACTCAACTCTCACTACCTACAGACTAAGAACTTGGCTTTCACCCAGGGACAGATATTAACTGTCCGCAGAAGTCAAGAATGATGCCTTAACTCGCTGCTGTCAGCGTGGAACGGTGCCACACCGGTCGCAAGTCACATCGCAAACTGTGTGATGTCAAAAGTATTGGTGCACCATGGGGGGGGAAGGGGGGCACAAACTTCCTCATGGACTGCAGCAGATCAAGATGACGGCTCACCGTCACCTTCTCGAGGGCAATGTTGGGATGGATGGAATAGGCTGACCTTGCCAGCAACTTACCCAACCTGCGAATGAATTTTAGTAAAACCCACGGGCACACGTCAGCCGACAGAAAAACCGGTCTATCAACTTTTAGAAATATAAAGGAATGAGTGAAATCATTGGGATGGTCCGATATCCAAGTCTGCACGCAACCTTTCAGTCACAATTTACAACGTCAAATCTTTAGACCTTTTCTCTGTCAAGAAGGAGGAATCTTGCTGAAAACAGGTGGGGGGAGGGGGGGCATAACAGATACAGCGGAGCTGCCGAAAGGTTAGTCAAATAATCAGTGAAAGTTTTGTTGTTTTAAACATGTGTAGCGCTTTAGTGAGCTCACGCTCGGAACACTCTGCATGGTCCTGTTCTCTGTTGTAAAGAGGAAATATAGGAGAAGATACAAAGCAGGGTTTACTGGGATGACACTCGGCCTGAGAGTTAAGGCTGGGGGATCACAGATTGGTTCCAACGCAAGGGGAGGAGGCCAATCAGGCTGTGTGTTGGTTTCGGTTCCTTGACAGCTTGCCCCACTCCCTCCGCCCTTTCCTCGTAGCCCTGCTAGCTTTCTCTCTCGAGATAATTACCCAATTTTCTTTCGCAAGCCATGATTAAACCTACCTCCACAATGCTGTCAGGCAGCACATTCCAGACCTTAACCACTTGCCGTGTTTAAAAAAACAATTCCCCTCATGTCACCTTTGCTTCTTGTGCCAATTCCCCTGATGGCCCTTCACCATCAGGTACAGAGGAGATTCACCAGGATGGTTTCCGTTTTATTCATTCATGGGACATGGGTGTTGCTGGCTGGGCTAACATTTATTGCCCATCCCTAGTTGCCCTTGGAGGGCAGTTGAAAGTCAACCACATTGCTGTGGCTCTGGAGTCACATGTAGGCCAGACCGGGTAAGGACGGCAGATTTCCTTCCCTAAAGGACATTAGTGAACCAGACGGGTTTTCTGACAATGGTTTCATGGTCATCAGTAGATTCTTAATTCCAGAATTTTTTTTATTGAATTCAAATTCCACCATCTGCCGTGGTGGGATTCGAATCCAGGTCCCCAGAACATTAGCTGAGTTTTTGGATTAATAATCTAGCGATAATCCCACTATAAAGACAGGGTGAGTAGGGAGCAGCTGTTCCCCTTGGTTGAGGGGGTCAATCACGAGGGAGCATAGTTTGAGAGTGAGGGGTAGGAGATCCAGAGGGATTTGAGAAAAAAGAATTCACTCAGAGGGTGGTGAGAATCTGGAATGAACTGCCTGGGAAGGTGGTTTAAGCCGGAAACCTTACAATCCTTAAAAAATATTTGGATGAGCACTTGAAACGTCATAACATTCAAGGGTATGGGACAAATGCTGGAAAATGGGATTAGTGCGTCTTTAGTGGTAGTTATTGTTGGTGCAGACTCGATGGGCCTTTTCTACACTGTATGGCTCCCTGACTATGAAAGAGGGGCAGAGAGGTGGAGAGGTATAGGGAGGGAATTCCAGAGTTTACAGCCTCAGCAGCTGAAGGCACTCCACCAATGGCGGAGCGATTAAGAGTCTAGGGGTCTCAAGAGGGCAGAATTAATCAGCGAGACCCACTTGTAGATTATTTCCATTTATAAATTGTTCATTGCCAGCAGGTCACGTCTGGTTTAGCCGGTGCTAACCACATGAACCGTGGCAGAACGTGGATGTCAGCCTGAGATGCTGACACATCTAAATCAGAAACAGTGGAGATATCTCGGAGGGACCGTAGGAGCTACATGAAGTGATTGAGGGCAGGGCGGTGTTTGGGGACAGCACGGTGGCACAGTGGTTAGCACTGCTGCCTCACACCGTCAGGGACCCGGGTTCAATTCCCATCTTGGGTCACTGTCTGTGCAGAGTTTGCACGTTCTCCCTGTGTCTGCGTGGGTTTCCTCCGGGTGCACCAGTTTCTTCCCACTGTCTGAAAGACGTGCTGGTTAGGTGCAGTGGCCATGCTAAATTCTCCCTCAGTGTACCCGACAGACGCTGGAGTGTGGCGACTCGGGGATTTTCACAGTAACTTCATTGCAGTGTTAATGTAAGCCTACTTGTGACACTAATAAATAAACTTTTTTAAAAGTTGGTTAGCAAATCTACTTCCAGACCCGCCACCTATATTAAAAACCCACAATATTTAAGCTTACAGGTTTTATTCTGCTGAAAATGAGCCCGAGTCAGTCAGTCTGTGGCTTTATCACGAGATTATAGACCATTTCCCTCAGCGTTTCTGCTCACAAATGGATTGGTAAACACTTGAGGTCTGAGCATGTCATTATAAAATGCAGCGTCAACGTTACGCTGTCCTCTGTTATTGACAAACGGCAGACAAACAAGCTCCGAGATTCAGCAACAAAGTCAGGATGTAGAAACCGGCCGGACTAACCCCAAATAAATAAGGACAATAGCACACAAACGCCGGAAAATTCTCCACAGCCAAGTCGGATAATTCCATTCCCACCATCGACCCCTGCCGACCCCAGCCCCACTACACCTCACATCACCCTCGACAAAGAGTCGGAGGGCAGGATTTTCCAGCCGTGCTCACCTCAAAACCGGAAAATCCCGCCCAAGGTCAACGGATGTTTGCATAGTCCGTGTCCCGCCCCCGCGACAATTACCGTGACAGGCGGGAGGGTGGGAAAATTCCGCCCAAAGAGTTTGACAGCATGGAAAGAGGCCCTTCGGCCCATCGTGTCCATGCTGGCCATCGAGCACCATCTATTCTAATTCCATTTTCCAGCACTTGTTCCGTGGCCTTGTGTGCTATGGTGCTTCAAGTGCTCATCTAAATGCTTCTTAAATGTTAATAGAACACTGAGTGAAATTTCTCATCCTCCTGATCCCACGGTGAGAACCGTGTCAACGATCTGATATTGAAATGAAAGCCACTCCTCTCTTCCTGTCCAACCTATCTCCCCCGACTCCACTGAGGGGCCAGTGTGTCAACCGTCATCCGGCCAGAGTTTCAATAGAGACATGGGCAGCCTTCAGGCCAATTCTGCATCCAACTCTTGATGCACTGAAGCCTTTTGGTTGCTCACCTGGGGAGTGTTCACATTTCACACTCAGTGAGTAACCGCTCGCATTTACACAGTGACCTTAACATAGGAAAATGCCCAAGGCTATTCACCAGGGCATTACAAATAAAATTTGGCATTGAGCCACACAATGGCAGCACGGTGGCACAGTGGTTAGCACTGCTGTCTCTCAGAGCCAGGGACCCGGGTTCAATTCCAACCTCGGGTCACTGTTATGTGGAGTTTGCACATTCTCCCCGAGTAAAAATGCTGGAAAATCTCAGCAGGTCAGAATGTTGTCTCTCCACAGATACTGTCAGACCTGCTGAGATTTTCCAGCATTTTCTGTGTTTGTTGTTGTTGCCTATCTGTTTTTACAGATATTAAACTACAATTCAGATATGTTCCTTTGCCTGTCACCTTTGCAGTGACGTCCCCTCCCACCACCCCCGCAGCAACTGTGTCTAAATTCGACTCGTAGACCACTGTGAAGATCTTTAAACCAATCATCGTGCATCTAATGATTACGTTAGGAAGAGAGACTGAAAATAGCGTCTCATTGTAAGGGGTCGGCCATTTAAGACTGAGATAAGGAGGGATTAGTTCTCTCAGTGAGTGGCGGGTCTTTGGAATTCTTTACCCCAGAGGGCTGTGGAGGTTCAGTCATTGAATATGTTTAACAGAGATAGAGTCTTAGAGCAATACAGCACGGAAACAGGCCCTTCAGCCCAACCGGTCCATGCTGACCATGGTGCCCTCCCAGTTAGTCCCAATTGCCCACGTTTGGCCCATATCCCGCTCATCCTTTCCCATCCATGTACTTATCCAAATGCTTTTTAAATGTTGCTATTGTACCTGCCTCGACCGACCACTTTCTCTGGCAGCTCATTCCATATACGCACCACCCTCTGCGTGAAGATGTTGCCCCTCAGGTCCCTTTTAAATCTTTCTCCTCTCACCTTAAACCTACACCCTCTAGTTTTCAATTCCCCTTCCCTGGGAAAAAGACTATGTGCGTTCATCCTATCGATGCCCCTCATGATTTTATACACCTCAATAAGGTCACCCCTCATTCTCCTACGTATCACGATGGCTCAGTGGTTCGCACTGCTGCCTCACAGCGCCAGGGACTCGGGTTCGATTCCCAGCTTGGGTCACTGTCTGTGTGGAGTTTGCACTTTCTCCCTGTGTCTACGTGGTGCTCCCACAGTCTGAAAGAAGTGCTGGCTGGGTGCATTGGCCCTGCTAAATTTTCTCTCAGTGTACCCAAACAGGTGGTGGAGTGTGACGACTAGGGAATTTTCACAATAACTTCATTGCAGTGTTAATGTAAGCCTACTTGTGACACTAATAAATAAACTTAAATTTAGGCTAGAATTTTCCTATCCCACCCGCCACTGGAATTTTAGTGGGCGGATTGCAGACAATGTGAAATCCCATTGATAGTCGGGCAGGAATTTCTGGCTTTTAGGCCAGCACTGCGAGAGAATTCTGCCCTTAATGTCCAGATATTAAAGATATCAAAGGATAAGGGGATAGTGTAGGCTGGCATTGAGGTAGATGATGATCTAGTTGAATGGTGGGGTAGATTCAAGGGGCTGAATATTCCTGTTTCCAGTAACAAATGAAAAGTACATCATGAACTTTTAAGACTTATAAAAGTGCATAAGTCAGGCGCCCCCTGCACTTTCATCCCCAGATTTGAGCAACATTGAGTTGGTTATAATAATCATTAAATTTATTCACCAGTTGAAAAACCCTCAGGTGGCCTCCACAACAACAAAAACACCAGCCCCAGAAGCATCACACAAAAAAATGCCACAGCACCCAGTGGGATTGTGACGGCCTTGCATTACTGACTCGTGTTCAAAACTGACATGGTAACCATTAAAAAAAAACCAATTAAGTTCTACTGGTAAACATTAGTCAGTCTTAAAGGAGTACAGTTCAGAGGGAGGCCATTTGGCCCATTGAGTTAGATCCTGTTCTTCTGAAGAGCAGTCCGGTTAATTCCACTGGCCGTATTTTTGGTGTCATTGCCGCAATAGTCTTGCCAAAACTGACCGAAAGCAGGGGAAAAGGTGAACCTCTTGGAAAAATTGAATTGAAGAATGTATCACAATGGAAGGCGGTTGTATTGAACCCGAGAAATGTGAACTGTATCGTGTTAAACATGGGGTGGTTAATGTGTTAATGTCACTGGGCTAGTGATGCAGGGACCCGGACTCATTTCTTTTTTGCTTATTTTATTTATTTGTCACAAGTAGGCTGACATTAACAGTGCAATGAAGTTATTGTGAAAATCCCCTATTCGCCACACTCCAGTGCCTGTTCGGATACACCGAGGGAGAAGTTTGCATGGTCAATGCACCGAACCTAACCCTCATCCCAAGAAAAACTTTATTTGACAGGGAGCAGGGCGGGGGGGGGGGGGGATACAGAAATGTTAAAGCAATTCAACCAAAGACCCATCAACTGGCATGACGGGCCGAATTCCACGACACAACAAAAGTCATAAATCTAAACTGAGGATCAGGTGAAATGAAACAATGTTTAAAAGTTATCAACCCTTAAACTACCGGTGCGAAGGTTAATTAATCCCCTACATTATCATCTCTCCTCACTACTGCGACCCCCTCCCACATCCTCATCAGCTCCTTCAAACTAGCTCGACAATTCAAATCTTAAAAATAAGATACCCGAAAGTCTGAGGTCACGTACCAAACGACGCAAGAACAGCTTCTTCCCTGCTGCCATCAGACTTTTGAGTGGACCTATCTTATATTAAGTTGATCTTTCTCTACACCCTAGCTATGACAGTAACACTACATTCTGCACCCTCTCCTTTCCTTCTCTATGAACGGTATGCTTTGTCTGTATAGCGCGCAAGAAACAATACTTTTCACTGTATCCCAATACATGTGACAATAATAAATCAAATCAAATTGCATTTTCACAACGTTATCACATAAAGGCAAAAATGATGGTATATAACGGACTGATTGCAGCAAAGGAGAGATCTATCCCAGCAGAGGAAAAGCAATTGGATTTTTGCGTGGTGGTGAATGGCTAAAGCAGAAAGTTACTGATTAGAAAGGAGAAACTTTTATAGAAGCACCACAGAAAGCTTCCTTTCAGATGTCTCACAGCTTGGCATGGCTCCTGCTCTGCCCAAGACCGAAAGGAACTACAAAAGGTTGTAAAAGTAGCCCAGTCCATCACGCAAACCAGCCTCCCATCCATCGACTCTGTCTTCACTTCCCACTGCCTCAGAAAAGCAACCAGCATAATTAAGGACCCCACGCACTCCGGACATTCTCTCTTCCACCTTCTTCCATCGGGAAAAAGATACAAAAGTCTGAGTTCACGTAGCAACCGGCTCAAGAACAGCTTCTTCCCTGCTGCCAACAGACTTTTGAATGGACCTACCTCACATTAAGTTGATCTTTCTCTACACCCTAGCTATGACTGTAACACTACATTCTGCACTCTCTCCTTTCCTTCTGTATGAATGGTATGCTTTGTCCGTACAGCGCGCAAGAAATAATGCTTTTCACTGCATCCCAATACATGTGACAATAATAAATCAAATCGAAAGCAGGTAGAAAAACCCTCTGATTTTTCAGTGCAAGATCGGGGAAACGTTATGACTCACTGTTATGTTTGAACACGCGGATGGTGGCTCCCGACAAGCGCGCACCCAGGATCAGAGACGTGTGGTTCAGCTCATCACTCAGAATCAGGCAGCCCTGGAGAGAGAGAGAGAGACGTGGAGAGGGTAAAACATCCTGGTAGCTTACACTCCACCTCATTGCCTCACTTCAGCATGACAGGAGCAATTGCAATAAAGAATCTGGTGAACTGGTGCGTTGACAATAATCTCTCCCTCAATGTCAACAAAATAAAGAAGATCGTCATCGACTTCAGCAAGTGTAGTGGAGAACATGCCCCTGTCTACATCAACGGGGATGAAGTAGAAAAGGTTGAGAACTTCAAGTTTCTAGGAGTCCAGATCACCAACCTGTCCTGGTCCCCCCCATGCCAACACTATAGTGAAGAAAGCCCACAAATGCCTCTACTTTCTCAGAAGACTAAGGAAATTTGGCATGTCAGCTACGACTCTCACCAACTTTTACAGATACACCACAGAAAGCATTCTTTCCGGATGTATCACAGCTTGGTCTGGCTCCTGCTCTGCCCAAGATCGCAAGAAATTACAAAAGGTCGTGAATGTAGCCCAATCCATCACACAAACCAGCCTCCCATCCATTGACTTTGTCTACACTTCCCATTGCCTCGGCAAAGCAGCCAGAATAATTAAGAACCCCACGCACCCCGGACATTCTCTCTTCCACCTTCTTCCTTCAGGAAAAAGATACAAAAGTCTAAGGTCACGTACCAACCGACTCAAGAACAGCTTCTTCCCTGCTGCCGTCAGACTTTTGAATGGACTTACCTTGCATTAAGTTGATCTTTCTCTACACCCTAGCTATGACTGTAACACTACATTCTGCACTCTCTCCTTTCCTTCTCTATGAACGGTATGCTTTGTCTGTATAGCACGCAAGAAACAATACCTGTCACCGTATACTAATATATGTGACAATAATAAATCAAATCAAAAATCAAATCAATTTTTTTAAATGTGCAGAGATGTCGGATTGGGGGTAAAAAAAAAGATTTGCCCCTCCAGTCCCCCCAGGAATTTCCTCAGTTTAAGGGGAATTAGAAACAGATGGCCAATTGTCTGAACATTCATGAATGACCTATTCAAGGCCGAATTGATTTTCATAAATTAAATAAATGTAATTCTCCTGGGATTCTTCAGCATAAGCTCCATGAAATGCTGGAAACTTTGATTCTTCAAGATTATTAAGCATTTGGGGATCGTCATGTTTGAGGGTGAATTTCAATGCAGTTCACGTTGATGGGATGATAATCTCTTCTCTAATCTTCATTAAGTATACATTAGCAATCTACTGGTCACCCTATTATAGAAAGGATATTACTAAACTAGAAAGAGTGCAGAAAAGATTTACTCGGATGCGACTGGGACTTGATGGTTTGAGTTATAAGGAGAGGCTGAATACACGGGGACCTTTTTCTCTGGAGTGTAGGAGGCTGAGGGGTGATCTTATAGAGGTCTATAAAATAATGAGGGGCACAGATCAGCTAGATAGTCAACACCTTTTCCTAAAGGTAGGGGAGTCTAAAACTAGAGGGCATAGGTTTAAGGTGAGAGGGGAGAGATACAAAACGGTCCAGAGGGGCAGTTTTTCACACAGAGGGTGGTGAGTGTCTGGAACAAGCTGCCAGAGGTAGTAGTAGAGGCGGGTACAATTTTGTCTTTTAAAAAGCATTTAGACAGTTAATGGGTAGGATGGGAAGAGGGATATGGGCCAAACGTGGGCAATTGGGACTAGCTTAGTGGTTAAGAGGACAGCATGGACAAGTTGGGCCGAATGGCCTGTTTCCATGCTGTAAACCTCTATGACTACCATTTTCCCTTGACGATGGTCTAATTCGGCTCCTATTTCTTGCACTCAATGGCATCATCATTGCTGAATCCTTCATCATCAACTTCCTGAGGGTTACCATTCACCAGAAATGAACTGGACCAGCTATATAAATAGTGTGGTTACAAGAGCAGGTCAGCAGCTGGGAAATTTTGAGGTGCTAACTCATCTCCTGACTCCCCAAAGCCTGTCCATCATCTAACAAGGCACAAGTTAGGAGTGTGATCTGCATTCGCCTGAATGAGTACAGCTCCAACAACACTCAACACCATCCAGGACAAAGCGTCCTACTTGATCGGCACCCCATCCATAACCTTTCACTACCTCCACAGCGGCAGCATATGCACCATCTACAAAACGCACTGCAGCAACTCGCCAAGGTTCCTTCAACAGCAACTTCCAAACCCACGACCACTACCATCTACAAGGATAAGGGCAGCAGATACATGGGGACACTACTTGTGAGTTCCCATCCAAGTCATACACCATCCTGACTTGGAAATATATCAGTGTTTTCAGTAGCACAGTGGTTAGCACTGCTGCCTCACAGCGCCAGGAACCCAGCTTCGATTCCCAACTTGGGTCACTGTCTGTGTGGAGTTTGCACATTCTCCCCATGTCTGCGTGGGTTTCCTCTGGATGCTCCGGTTTCCTCCCACAGTCCAAGATGTGCAGGTTAGGTGGATTGGCCATGCTAAATTGCCCCTTAAGTGTCTCAAGATGTTTAGGTTAGGGGGAATTAGTGGGATAATACATAGGGTTACGGGGGTAAGGCCTGGTGGGATGCTGTGTTGGCGAGTCGGTGCAGGCTTGATGGGTTGAATGGCCTCCTTTTGCACTTTAGGGATTCTATGATTTTTTTCACTGGCACTGGATCAAAGAACAAAGAAAATTACAGAACAGGAACAGGTCCTTCGGCCCTCCAAGTCTGCACCGACCATGCTGCCCGTCTGAACTAAAACTCCCTACCCTTCCGGGGACCATATCCCTCTATTCCCATCCTATTCATGTACTTGTCAAGACGCCCCTTCAAAGTCACTACCGTATCCGCTTCCACTATCTCCCCCGGTAACAAGTTCCAGGCATCCACCATCCTCTGTTAAAAAATCTGCCTCGTACATCTCTTTTAAATCTCGCCCCTTGCACTTTAAACCTATGCCCCCTAGTAATTGACTCTTCCACCCTGGGAAAAAGCTTCTGACTATCCACTCTGTCCATGCCTCTCATAATCTTGTAGACTTCTATCAGGCCGCCCCTCAACCTCCGTCGCTCCAGTGAGAACAAACCAAGTTTCTCCAACCTCTCCTCATAGCTAATGCCCTCCATATCAGGGCAACATCCTGGTAAATCTTTTGTGTACCCTCCCCAAAGCCTCCACATCCTTCTGGTAGTGTGGCGACCAGAATTGAACCCTATATTCCAAGTGCGGTCTCACTAAGGTTCTATAAAGCTGCAACATGACTTGCCAATTTTTAAACTCAATACCCCGGCCGATGAAAGCGAGCATGTCGTATGCCTTCTTGACTACCTTCTCCACCTGTGTTGCCACTTTCAGTAACCTGTGTACCTGTACACCCAGATCCCTTTGCCTATCAATACTCTTAAGGGTTCTGCCATTTACTGTATATTTCCTATCTGTATTAGACCTTCCAAAATGCATTAACTCACATTTGTCTGGATTAAACTCCATTTGCCATCTCTCCGTCCAAGTCTCCAACTGATCTATATCCTGCTGTATCCTCTGATGGTCCTCATCGCTATCTGCAAATCCACCAACCTTTATGTCGTCCGCAAATTTACTAATCAATCCAGTTACATTTTAGAATCATAGAATCCTACAGTGCAGAAAGAGGCCATTCGGCCCATCGAGTCTGCACCAACCACAATCACACCCAGGCCCTATCCACATATCCCTACATATTTACCCACTAACCCCTCTAACCTATGCATCCCGGGACACTAAGGGGCAATTTAGAATGGCCAATCAACCGAGCCCGCACATCTTTGGACTGTGGGAGGAAACCGGAGCACCCGGAGGAAACCCACGCAGACACAGGGAGAATGTGCAAACTCCACACAGACAGCGACCCGAGCCGGGATTCGAACCCAGGTCCCTGGAGCTGTGAAGCAGCAGCGCTAACCACTGTGCTACCGTGCCGCCAAATGATGATTTTTCCTCCAAATCATTTATATATATTACAAACAGCAATATCACAATTATGGAACTCCCTTCCTAACAGCACTGTGGGTGTACCTACACAACATGGACTATAGCAAGCAGTTCAAGATGACAACTCACCACTAACTTGTCAAAGAGAATTGAGGGTGGTCAATAAATGCTGGTGTAGCCAGCGACGCCCATGTCCCATGAAAGGATTTTAAACATCTTACACTGAGAAACGATGAAAATTGCCGATGTGGGGACAGGTGGATTGGGGGGGATGGGGGAAGGTCACTTTGTGATGTCCCAAGGAAAAGGGCGGAAAGGGGTCGATGCTCCCTCAGATTCTTTCTCACATGGCATCATGCAAAAGATTAACATCCTCACTCTCGATTTGAGAGAAAGCAGATTCCAGAACATTCTCCACTCAACCGGAGAGTTTCTTCTGCGGGGGGGACACCGTGTGGAGTGGGAATGATAATCTGGCCGCCTGTCTGTGCTACACCTGTCTCTCGAGTGTTCAACGTGCACAGTGTGTGTGTACCCAAAACAGATAAACCTACCACCTTCCTCATGACGGTAACGTACCCCAGGGTTGAGAGGTTGCGGCCGGCAGGAGTCAGAGCTGGACATTTGCCGCCACTGTTGTTAAGAGAGGAGCTGTTGTTTGTGAACGTGTCCCGGGAGACGGGAACGTTTTAGAGAGGAACGAAGCAGCATTGAGACCAGCTCGATTATCTGTGGGACACTTCCACCGCGATGCATTTCGGTGGGGAGATGGTGTTGCAAGGAGTTTTGAACAGCACGTTACAGATGAACAATAGCGATCCCTTTCAATTAAAATTAACCATTTGTGCACAAGCAGAGAGTTTTCCTCAAATGGATCAAATGATGATGACGATAACAATTGCACATTTTTGTATCTCTCCCCTTAAACCTACGCCCTCTAGTTTTAGACTCCCCTACCTTTGGGAAAAGATGTTGACTATCTAAAGTTTAAGTTTAAAGTTTATTTTTATTAGTCACAAGTAAGGCTTACATTAACACTGTAATGAAGTTACTGTGAAATCCCCCTGGTCGCCACACCCCGGCGCCTGTTCGGGTCAATGCAACTAACCAACACGTCTTTCAGACTGTGGGAGGAAACGGGAGCACCCGGAGGAAACCCACGCAGACATGGGGAGAACGTGCAAACTCTGCTGGGAATCGAACCCAGGTCCCTGGTGCTGTGAAGTAGCAGTGCTAACCTCTGTGCCACCGTGCTGCCCCCTACCTACCTGATCTGTGCCCCTCATTATTTTATAGACCTCTATTAGAACACCGCAAGTCTCCTACACTCCAGAGAAAAAAGTCCCAGTCTATCCAGCCTCTCCTTATAACTCAAACCATCAAGTCCCGGTAGCATCCTAGTAAATCTTTTCTACACTCTTTCTAGTTTAATAATATCCTTTCTATAATAGGGTGACCAGTAGATTGCTAATGTATACCTAATGAAGTTTAGAGAACAGGTTATCATCCAGTCAACATATAGTGCCCTTAACGTAATGAAATGTCCCAAGGCAGTGGCTTAGTTGCATTAAAAACTAGACTAGTATTCCAGAGCCCCAGGTTAATGCTCTGGGTCTTGCATTTGTATACGTATAAGGGGAAGCGATGGCCGAGTGGTATTATCACTGGACTATTAATCCAAAAACTCAGCTAATGTTTTGGGGACCGTGTTCGAATCCCGCCACGGCAGATGGTGAAATTCGAATTCAACAAAAAATATCTGGAATTAAGAATCTACTGAAGACCATGAAACCATTGCCGATTGTCGGAAAAAGCCGTCTGGTTCACTCATGTACTTTAGGGAAGGAAATCTAGCGTCCTTACCTGGTCTGGCCTACATGTGACTCCAGAGCCACAGCAATGTGGTTGACTCTCAACTGCCCCCAAGGGCAATTAGGGGACAGGCAATAAATTCTGGCCCAGCCAACGGCGCTCATGAATGAATAAATAGATGATGCTTCGTAAGTGTTATAAAACAAAGTATGACACCTAGCCCCGTAGGAGGTATTAGATCAGATGACCAAAAGCTTGGTCAAGGTGTTCGGTTTAACGGAATGATTAAAGGCGGAAAGCGAGGTAGAGAGGTGTTGGGAGAGACGTCCAGAGAATGGGGCTCAGCAGCTGAAGACACGGCCAACAATGGTGAGTGATAAAAACCAGGGATGCTAAACGACCAGGTGTGTGGAACACTGATATCTCAGGGATGTCAGGGTTGATTTGATTTATCATTGTCCCATGTATTGGGATACAGTGAAAAGTCAGTGCGGCATGGTGGCAGAGTGGTTAGCACTGCTGCTTCACAGCGCCAGGGACCCGGGTTCGATTCCCAGCTTGGGTCACTGTCTGTGTGGAGTCTGCACATTCTCCCCGTGTCTGCGTGGGTTTCCTCCGGGTGTTTCCTCCCACAGTCCGAAAGACGTGCTGGTTAGGGTGCATTGGCCATGCTAAATTCTCCCTCAGTGTACCCGAACAGGCGCCGGAGTGTGGTGGCGAGAGGATTTTCACAATAACTTCATTGCAATGTTAATGTAAGCCCTACTTGTGGCTAATAAATAAACTTTAACTTTATTGTTTCTTACGTGCTATACAGACAAAGCATACCGTTCATAGAGTATGTAAGGGAGAAGGAAAGGAGAGGGGACAGAATGTGGCGTTACAGTCATAGCTAGGGTGCAGAGAAAGGTCAACTTAATGCGAAGTAAATCCATTCAAAAGTCTGACGGCAGCAGGGAAGAAGCTGTTCTTGAGTCGGTTGGTACGTGACCTCAGACTTTTGTATCTTTTTCCCGACAGAAGAAGGTGGAAGAGAGAATGTCCGGGGTGCGTGGGGTCCTTAATTATGCTGGCTGCTTTTCCGAGGCAGCGGGAAGCGTAGACGGAGTCAATGGATGGGACTGGGCTATGTTCACAACCCTTTGTAGTTTCTTGCAGTCTTGGGCAGAGCAGGAGCCATCCCGAGCTGTGATACAACCAGACAGGATGCTTTCTATGGTGATTGCAGAGATAGGGAGGGGGCAAGGCCATGGAGGGATTTGAAAACAAGTGTATCCTGGTTAATTGGGAACTAAGGTAGGTCGTCAAACACAGGGGCGAGAGGTGAATGTTCGGAAGGGGATGGGGAGCTGGGCTCTGGGTGAGCTGGACTTTACAGTGGGTAAAATATCAGGGAGCAGTCAGGGGAATAGTCAAAGTCCAGAGGCAATTGGTGATCTCATTGATGGAGCAAACATGAAGTTACATACTAATCTGGGGGGTCAAAGGTTGTGAACAGACCGGCTAAATCTCAGGCTATTGCCAGGGAGAGGGTTGGAGTCGGTAACTAGGGAATGGGAGTTCAGAGCAGGGACTGAAAACTCTGGCTTCACTCTTCCCAATATTTAAATGGAGGAAAATCCAGTCCGGAATGTCGGATAATTTATGCAGCTGGATAATTTGGCAACAATGGCCAAGTGGAAAGTGATGATGAGGTGGACAATGGTTACTTTCTGCTTCTTTCGCCAATGATTTGCTTTCTGTGCGTGTCGTACGGCTTATAGCATCATAAGAAATAGGAGCAGGCCATTCGGCCCATTGATTCTGTTCCCCCATTAGTAAAATCATGGCTGATTGCATCGTGACCTGAACTCCATTCTCTTGCCCGTCTCCCGTAACCCTCGACCCCCTCAAAAATCTCCTCAGAATACCGCTGCGGGATCTTTTACACCCACACAAACGGATCAGCCCCTTTTCCCCGAGACTGTGCCCCCGTGTTTCAGATTCCCTGAGCAGTGGTAACAAATCTCTCAGCCTCTTCACTGTCGAGCCCCCTGGGAATCTTGCACGTTTCAGTGAGATTGTCTCTCATCCTTCCAAAACCCCAGCGAACACAGGCCATAGGAGTGGATTTGATCTGACAGATAAGGAGGGGCAGTGACTCACCTTCCCAACCAGAGCAGGGATGTTCATTGAGTTGGTGGCGAACCCCATTCCGAAGGTCATGGCTGCCTCCACTCCCAAAAACTGGGCAACTAAACTTTCCAGCTGAATGTGTTTGTCAAGGTTACCTGCAAAACAAATCATAAGATGGTGGTTAAATACACAGTTTACATTTCCTCACACAGGCTGCGGAACCAGCTGTGTAAAGCTCATCATTATTTATTACTGTCACAAGTAGGCTTACATTCACACTGCAATGAAGTTACTGTGAAAATCCCCCAGTCGCCACACTCCGGCACCTGTTCGGATACACTGGGGGACAATTTAGCATGGCCCAATGTACCCAACCACCATGTCTTTCGGACTGTGGGAGGAAACCGGAGCACCCGACTCCTGTGGCAAGATGTTTAGATCCAGAGGTTTATAATCCGTCCATAGCAATGGAATGGGTACGTGCACCCAGTCGGTGGGAATTGCTGGAAAAACTGTTCTGGCAGGAGTTCTCCCGGTTCACTGGGAGATTGGGGCGCGTGCGCAATGGCGCCCCAAGCAGACTTCAGCCGGCTTCACTGGCGAGCTTAGGCTCCGACCCCCCAACCAGAACAAATCATGTTCCAGTCCAAAAAAACCACTGTCGATTGTCGCAAGATTGCGTTTTTAAACTCGCCTCAAGAAACAAGTCCAAAATTCTCCCATTTTTTTCGCACATTCGTAAGATCGCGCCCATTGGGGACACACATTTTCACACGGGGAAGGGTTAAAATCTGGCACAGGCACAATGGGACGAATGGCCTCTTCTGTACTGTAATTGTTCTGTGATAGCACAGCCCATTTGAGGGGCTGAACAGGAAGGAGATGACAAGGTAACGAGAAAGTGCAAGCAGGAGGTTGTAGTCAAATAGTGATTCATTCCAGGCAGCTGGAGCAGGAGGAGGCCATTCAGCCCCTCAAGTATGTTCCACCATTCAATCAGAATAGATCAGAGCTGATGTGCATCTTAACTCGACCCACCCACCTTCGATCAGCAACTCCCCACTCATCACACTTAACAAACACCTCTCTCCCACCCAAATGGCTTTGACCTGTCAAGAATTGAACCATCACCCTGTGCTGAGGACTGGAATGGGAGGGGGGGGGAGAGCGGGGGGGAGTGGGGGGGGAGAGCGAGAGGGGGGGAAGAGCGGGGGAGAGAACGGGAGCGGGGGAGAGAGCGGGAGCGGGGGAGAGAGAGCGGGAGCGGGGGAGAGAGAGCGGGGGAGGGAATGGGAGCGGGGGAGAGAGCGGGAGAGAGAGCGGGAGCAGGGGAGAGAGCGGGAGAGAGAGCGGGAGCAGGGGAGAGAGCGGGAGCGGGGGAGAGAGCGGGAGGGAAAAAGATAAGGAGTGATAGGCCAAGGGGGACGAGGCAGGCCGAGAGGAATAGGGAGTTCTGTAGAGACAGTGAGGGTGAGTGAATGGTGACAATGATACTTTCTTGTGTTTGTTCAGTGTCAGATGTCACTATACGAATCGAGGCTGTCTGCATTATGTTTGGTCCTCTCTCAATTCCCTCTCTACGGTGGAGTGGAACAGCAATGTTGTTTAGACAGGAATTTCAGGGACAAATGTTTTACTAAAAACTGTTTACATGAGCGTTAAACTCAATGCTGCTGAGTAAACACATGTAACTGAGGACGTGAAACAGACACATGGAGCTGATTGTGTGGCCGACGCATTCACGCTGCTTCCAGGGTGATGGGATGTTTGATACAAGTGGCAAATGTCAAACTCAATGACAATTTTAAAAATCCATTCACACGGTGTTGGCCATCTCTCGACTGCAGGACCATTTGCCCATTACAGCGGGGCAGCTAAGAGTCAACCACATTGCTGTGTGGGGGTCTGGAGCCACATGTAGGCCAGACCGGGTAAGGATGGCAGAGTTCCTTCCCTAAAGGACATTAGTGAACTAGGTGAAATTTTACCCAGCAGTAACAATAAAAATTCAGATTTATTGAATTGAGTGAATTTCAATTCCCCAGCTTTCTGGGTGGGATTTGAACCCACGTCTTTGGATCATTCGTCCAAACTTCTTCATGACAAGTCCAGGAATGTAACCACCATGGCTCGCACTCTTCATACTGGCCCACACCTACTGAGGGGAGTTTGATTTATTCATGTCCACTCCTCCTTCCTTGCTTCCTTCCCCAGCTTTCGTGCAGACTGCGTCCCTGTGGCAGCCCTGGGGGCTATCGAGCCTCACAGGCGCTCTGCCCCAACAGAGGGGGGCAGCGGGGAGGGTAGGCAAGGCAGCTCCTACAGTCTCGCCCACCCCTTCTTCATGGAATTGCAGAGCCTCCAGAGCTGCTGGCCCTCCCATTGGCTTTGCATCGTCAGGGGGCCTGTCCACCCTCTTCAACTGGGCAGCCAATTAAGAGGCAAAATCGGCCAGGCCAGCCTCGTTCCTGGCAAGCACAGGCTTGAACATGGAACAGTACAGCACAGGAGCAGGCCCTTCGGCCCAAAATGGTGTGCCGAGCATGACGTCAAATTAAACCAATCCCTTCAGCCTGCCCTTGTTCCATATTCCTCTATTCCTTGTATATTCATGTGCTTATCTAAAAGCCCCTTAAACGTCCCTATCGTATCTGCCTCCATCACCACCCCTGGCAGCGTGTTCCACACATCTACCACTCTGTATAAAAGAATTACAAATAGAATCCCTGCACTGCAGAAGGAGGCCATTCGCCCATCGAGCCTGCACTGACAACAATCCCAACCAGGCACTATCCCCGTGACCCCTCATATTTATCCCGCTAATCCCTCTAAGCCACGCATCCCAGGACACTAAGGGGCAATTTAGCATGGCCAATCAACCTGAGCCGCACATCTTTGGAGCGTGGGAGGAAACCCACGCAGACACGGGGAGAATGTGCAAACTCTGCACAGACAGTGACCCAAGCCGGGAATCGAACCCAGGTCCCTGGAGCTGTGAGACAGCAGTGCTAACCACTGTGCTACCCCTCACATTTCCTTTGAACTTTCCCCCTCTCACCTTAAGTGCATGCCCCCTAGTATTTGACATTTCAACTGTGGGAGAAAGATTCTGACTGTCATCATTTTATAGACTTCTTTCAGGTCTCCCCTCAGCCTCCGCCACTCCGGAGAGAACAACCTGAGTTTGTAAAGAACTGGGGACCCTGTTTGGCCCTGACCTCAGGGTCCTGATGCCCAGGGGAAAATCCAGCCCATTAAACCTGAATCTCAATCTTTAGTCTCACCTCCAAGCCAAGCTCAACAACAACTTGCATTTTTACACGTATAAGGGGAGGCGATGGCCTAGTGGTATTATTGCTAGACTATTAATCCAGAAACTCAGCTAATGTTCTGGTGACCCGGGTTCAAATCCCGCCACGTCAGATGGTGGAACTTGAATGCAAATAAAAATATCTGGAATTACGAATCTACTGATGACCATGAAACCACTGTCGATTGTCAGAAAAACCCATCTGGTTTATTAATGTCCTTTAGGGAAGGAAACCTGCCGTCCTTACCCGGTCTGGCCTACATGTGACTCCAGAGCCACAGCAATGTGGTTGACTCTTAACTGCCCGCGGGCAACTAGGGATGGGCAATAAATGCTGGCCCAGCCAGCGATGCCCATATCCAATGAATGAATAAAAAGAACTTTAACTTTGTCAAACATCAATGTGCTTTTTAAGTACATTATCAAACAGTCTGACACGGAGTCACAGAAGGAGATATTACAGGTGGTCAAAGAAATAGGCTTCAAGGAGCATTGCAAAAGAGGAATGGGAAGTCTCAGAGGTTGGGACCTAGGCATCTGCCAGCTATTGTCTCTGGAGTGATTAAAATCGGTTAAGTGTGCAAGAGGCCATAATTGGTGTCTGACATGATACAAGAGCCTAAAAATACACGCAAAGAGCCTCATCTCTTGAAAACACACTTGGTTAAACAATTATTCTGCTCATTCTGCACGAGGTAAAGAGCTTATTTAATATGTTACTCGAACAAAAATGATGCCAGGCTCTCTCTTCAGCTTCTTCTTCAAACATTCGCTCCCCATTTTCTTATCGTAAATCTTGCAATGAAAGGTTGAAGTCATAGAATCATAGAGACCCTACAGTGCAGGAGGAGGCTATTCGGCCCATCGAGTCTACACCGACTCTCCGAAACAGCATCTCACCCAAGCCCTATTCCCGTAAGGCGGCACAGTGGCATACTGCTGCCTCACAGCGCCAGGACCCAGCTTGGGTCACTCTCTGTGTGGAGTTTACACGTTCTCCCTGTGTCTGCGTGGGTTTCCTCCGGGTGCTCCCGGATATGTGGGTTAGGTAGATATGTGGGTTAGGTAGATTGGCCATGCTAAATTGCCTCTTGGTGTCAGGAGGACTAGCTAGGGTGAATGCATGGGGTTATGGGGCTAGGGGCTGGGTGGGATTGTAGTCAGTGCTAACTCTATGGGTCGAATGGCCTTCTTCTGCACTGTGGTGATTCTATGATTCTATTCTATGTAACCCCACGTATTTACCCCACCAATTCCTCTAACCTACACGTCTTTGTGACACTAAGGGGCAATTTAGCTAACCCGCACATCTTTGGACCGTGGGAGGAAACCGGAGCACCCGGAAGAAACCCATGCAGACACGGGGAGAATGTGCAGACTCCACACAGACAGTGACCCAGCTGGGAATTGAACCCAGGCCGCTGGTGCTGTGAGGCAGCAGTGCTAACCACTGTGCCACCCCGTTAGGGAATAGCTTTTGCCAGAATTCCACGGTTTTGAAGGAATCTCCTGAATGTTTTTGCACCTGTACTATTTCCCCTGGGCGCAGGGTCTCGGAACAGTGGGTGTTGTTTGAAGATTAACAGCTAATCTTTTGGGAGTGAAACTGGGAAACATCTCTACACACAGGATAGAAATGTACATCTCTCTCTACCGCAAATGTCAACTGAAGCGAGATGGATTGTTAATTTTAAATCTGACTGATGGATTTCTGTTGTCCAAATACATCAAGAGATAAGGCACCAAGAGCGGGTACATGAAGTACTGCTGGGAAAAAAAGAGACGCCCTGTCGAAGTTTTCCGTCATGTACTCATCAGGACAACTCGCATGATAAACCAACTTCGATTGGTCAAGGCATTGCTGTGGGGAATGTACCAGGGAATGTCTCCCAAGCTTTGTTTAATTGGAAGAAGTGCAATGCGTGGACCTGCTCCCCCTGTCCACAAATGACCGGGCCCTATGTGTGAATGGATGTAGCTTCAAGCACTGTGAGCCTGACTGATGCCACACAGAGTCGACCTGCCTGGTTTGAATTTGAAGAGAAGCTTGGCAGTTAACTGTGCTCTGCTAAATCCTCCAAGGCAAAGCCTTTACCAATCAGAGTGCACTTGCCAACCAATCAGCATTCTCTTTCATGTAGTAAATTGCCGTTCCCTTAATCTTATGAGCCATCCTGATGAGTGCAAGATGAAAAGCCTCGACAGCCTGTTTCTTTTTTCAGCAATACTCCAGTTCTGTACTCAGAAACGACGATTTGTATATGGAGTTAGGCCACAGATCAGCCGCGATCTTACTGAATGGCAGAACAGGCTCGAGGGGCTGAATGGCCTCCTCCTCTCCTACTTTCTAAGTTCACCCACTCCTGATGCAGAAAATATTTTTTTCTGGAGCAACGCAGAAATATCTGTGACACTCAAACAGGTCACACTATTCCAGAGATCCTTGCTAACATGACAAAGTGCATAAACATGCATTATGTTACTTTTATTAGCTTGTTTCTAGACATAATCATTCCAATCCTTTGCTGGCCAGCCTTCCGCCTTCTGCGAAGTTAAGCTCATTAAAACTTCTGCTCTCCATCGTCTAATTCACCCCAAGTCTCATTCACGCTGCACCCCTCCCACCTCATGCTCGCTGAACAATACTTCTCCCTTTCCGACAAGGCCCTGATTTTAAAATTCTTGTCTTTGTTTCCAAATCCCTCCATGGCCTCCCTCCCTCCCTCTAATCTCCTCCAGCCTTACAACCCTCCGAGATCTCTGCACTCCCCCAGTTCTGGTCTCTCGCGCATTGCTGCTTTTGTGGCCATACCTGGTCCCTAAGCCCTGGAATCTCTACCTTCAACCCCTTCCCGCCTCCCTCTCCTGTTTTTTCTTGGAGCGCCTCAAAATCTTCCTCTTTGACCCAGCGACTGATCATCTGTCTTGGGTAATTTATTGCGTGGCTGTGTGTCATACTTTGACTGGAATTTTCCTGTCCCGCCCTCCATGGGAATCGTAGCCGGTGGCTTGAAGGGGAACCATGCAAAGGTCCATTGAGCCTTGGTAGGATTTTTCAGTTTTGGGGTGAGCGCTGCTGGAAAATCCCACTCTTTGATAAAGACACTACAAATAAGTAAGTGCACCAACGCCTCTACTTTCTCAGAAGACTAAGGAAATTTGGCATGTCAGCTCCGACTCTCACCAACTTTTACAGATGCATCATAGAAAGCATTCTTTCTGGTTGTATCACAGCTTGGTATGGCTCCTGCTCTGCCCAAGATCACAAGGAATTACAAAAGGTCGTGAATGCAGCCCAATCCATCACACAAACCAGCCTCCCATCCATTGACTCTGTCTACACTTCCTGCTGCCTCGGAAAAGCAGCCAGCATAATCAAGGACCCCATGTGCCTTGGACATTCTCTCTTCCACCTTCTTCCGTCGGGAAAAAGATACAAAAGTCTGAGTTAACGTACCAACCGACTCAAGAACAGCTTCTTCCCTGCTGCCGTCAGACTTTTGAATGGACCTACCTTGCATTAAGTTGATCTTTCTCTACACCCTAGCTATGACTGTAACACTACATTCTGCACTCTCTCCTTTCCTTCTCTATGAACGGTCTGCTTTGTCTGTATGACGTTTAAGAAACAATACTTTTCACTGTATACTAATAAACGTGACAATAATAAATCCAATCAAATAAAGCTCCCGCTTGTGATGGTTCATCATGCTCAAGGCGCTATAGAAATGTAACTTGCTCTGTGTTTCGTGTCTTACTGGTTTGTCCACGTTCCGGAGAGAATAAACAAAAGAAAGTCTTTCCTTCTCCATATCATCTTTCACAACTTCAGGAGGTCCCAAAGCACTTTACAGCCAATTAAGTACTCTTTGAATCGAGTCACTGTTCTAATGGAAAATGTTTTACATGCCACATGATCTGTAATAATTCTTCTCAGATCATGAGCTATTCAAAGTGGTTCATGCTGTTCAGCCCATTTAATCATAGAATCCCTACAGTGCAGAAGGAAGCCTTTTGGCCCATCGGGCCTGCACCGACCACAATCCCACCCAGGCTCTAGTCCCATAACCCCACATATTTACCCCGCTAATTCCCCTGACACTAAGGGCAATTTAGCATGGCCAATCCACCTTACTCACATATCTTTGGACACTAAGGGGCAATTTAGCATGGCCGTGGAGAGGCAATGGTGTAGTGGTATTGTCACTGGACTAGCAGAGACCCAGGGTAATGTTCTGGGGACCCGGGTTCAAATTCTACCACAGCAAATGTGGAAATTTGAATTCAGTAAAAATCTGGAATTACAGCACCAGTTACCTGGGTTCGATTCCCAGGTTGGGTCACCGTCTGTGTGGAGTCTGCACGTGTTCCCGTACCTGCGTGGGTTTCCTCCATAGATCATAGATTATAGATCATAGAACCCTACACTGCAGAAGGAGGCCATTCGGCCCATTGAGTCTGCACTGATCACAATCCCACCCAAGCCATAACCCCATGCATTTACCCTAGCTAGTCCTCTTAACACTAACAGGCAATTTAGCATGGCCAATCCACCTAACCTGCACATCTTTCAGCCTGTGGGAAGAAACCGGAGCACCCGGAGGAAACCCACGCAGACACGGGGAGAACGTACAAACTCCACACAGACAGCGACCCAAGTTGGGAATTGAACTCGGGGCCCTGGCTATCTTGTCTAGAAGGAGCTGTGCGGTTGTGGCAGGGTTGGTGGGGAGGTCAATAATTGGGCAGCTTAATTCATTATCCATAGGAAAAAACACTGAAGGCAATTTCCTTCACTAGATTACTGTCTTCTTTCCATCCTGCCACATAAGCAAATTAAATATCGTTATTATGTACAGAACGTGGCTGAGTGCAGCCGATACAGAGAGTAGACGGGGCAGGGATAAACAAGTCAACAAGTCCTTGGCTTGGAATCTCAGTGTTCTAGCAGATAATAATTGCAGCATTTTTTTAAAAAGTACTCTTTCATGGGACGAGGGTGTCACTGGCAGGGACAGCATTTATTACCCCTGGAGAAGGTGCTGGTGAGACACCTTCTTGCACCACTGCAGTCCCTGCGGTGTAGGTACACCCAGAGTGCAGTTAGGGAACAAGTTCCAGCTCAGAAAATCTGCTCCACGTCATCTGATTAAATCAAATCAAATCAAATCAAAAGCAATGCATTTTAAAAAATTTTCTTTCATTTAATCTACCTTTTGAAAATCTATCTCAAGACAATTTCCCCCAAATGAGTAGTTGTTCTAAAGCCATGGGGATTGCTGGAGTTGGGGGGTGGTGGTCATCGCAACCAGGCCCAGGTCAAGTTTCTACTTGTTGAAGCAACTTTGCTATTTTCTAGTTAGTTAAGTCCATGGTTTATGCAAATCTGATTTTGATTTTTGATTTGATTTATTATTGTCACATGTATTGGGATACAGTGAAAAGTGTTGTTTCTTGCGCACTATACAGACAAAGCATACCATTCATAGAGAAGGAAATGAGAGAGTGCAGAATCTAGTGTTACAGTCATAGCTTGGGCGTAGAGAAAGATCAACTTAGCGCGAGGTAGGTCCATTCAAAAGTCTGATGGCAGCAGGGAAGAAGCTGTTCCTGAGTCAGTTGGTACGTGATCTCAGACTTTTGTATCTTTTTCCTGACGCAAGGTGGTGGAAGAGAGTATGTTCAGGGTACGTGGGGTCCTTGATTATGCTGGATAAAAGGGAAAATGCTGGAAAATCTCAGCAAGTTTGGCAGTATCTGTAAGGAGAGAAAAGAGCTGACGTTTCAAGTCCAGATGACCCTGTGTCAAAGCTTTGTTAATTATGGTGACCGCTTTTCCGAGGCAGTGGGAAGTATAGACAGAGTCAATGGATGGGAGGTTGGTTTGCGTGATGGACTGGGCTACGTTCACGATCCTTTGTAGTTTCTTGCGGTCTTGGGTAGAGCAGATAAATCTGTTGCTCATTTATTATTTCTTCTGATATAGTCAGACAGAGAATCCTTTGGCAAAAGGATCAATAAACAGAGAAAGTGGATTCCAAATCATTGGCAAGAGATCTAGGGGAGAGAGTGCCATTGGGATTTGGAACGCTCAACTAGAAAAGATGTTGGAAGCCAACTCCATAAACAAATTTAAAAGGGAGTTGAACGGGTTCTTGAGGGTGAGGAGATTGTGCTTCCGTGGGAAATCTGAGGCCCAGCCTAATATCCTGGGGACGCGGGTTCAAATCCCAGCACAGCAGCTGGTGGAATTGAAAGCGGTCATGAAACTATCGTAAAAACCCATCTAGTTCATTGATGTTTAGGGAAGGAAATAAAGTTTATTTATTAGTCACAAGTAGGCTTACATTCACACTGCAATGAAGTTACTGTGAAAATCCCCTAGTCGCCACACTCTGGCGCCTGTTCGGGTACACTGAGGGAGAATTTAGTATGGGTAATGTGCCTAACCAGCATGTCTTTCGGACTGTGGGAGGAAACTGGAGCACCCGGAGGAAACCCACACAGACACGGGGAGAACGTGCAGACTCCACACAGACAGTGACCCAAACCGGGAATCGAAACCCGGATCCCTGGCGCTGTATGGCAGCAGTGCTAACCACTGTGCCACCCTTACCCGGTCTGGTCTACATGTGACCCCAAAGCCACAGCATGGCCAAGTGAGACACTCAGTTCCAGGGCAATCCGGGATGGTATTAAGTGCTGGGCTTGCCAGCAACACCCACGCCCCAAAGAATAAAAAAAATTAAAGGGTCACAGTCAAAAAGTGAATTTTATCTGCTTTCAACACTAGCACCCCTCATTTTTACGAAAGAACATTTTGTTTATTAATCCCTTCCCATAGGACATCCCATCATGCCAAGAAGCAAGCTAGTGAACCTGAGATGACAAAGATATGGACAAGGGTTCTGCGGCACTGGGGGAGAGGGCAGGGAGGAGGTTGCTTATATTCCACTTCACTGCTTTCAGAAGCGAGGAAGGAGGAATGCTGAGAATGTAAACAAGTCACTGACTAAAACAACATTTCTCAGGAAGTGTTGGGAGAGATATCAAATGCCAATGACCAGTACAATCAGATTGAATATGGGTCTATGACATGTCTTTGCACTGCATTTATTTATACAACAATCAGATCACCTGGGACAGCACTGTCGACCTCTGATATTCGAGTCTCGTGGCTTAGTTATATTAAACTTTGTGACTGAAGTCATACCAGCTCTGGGCTGCCTCTCCCTTAGAGAGACACTCTTGAGATCATCAACTGTCTGCACTGTATTAAAAACCATATCTAGTCAATTTCTTAATCAGAGGGGGACCATAAGACATAGGAGCAGAATTAGGCCACTCGGCCCATCGAGTCTGCTCCGCCATTCAATCATGGCTGATATTTTTCCCATCCCCATTCTCCTGCTTTTTCCCCATAACCCCTGATCTCCTTATTAATCAAGAACCTATCTATCTCTGTCTTAAAGACACTCAATGACCCGGCCTCCACAGCCTTCTGTGGCAAAGAGTTCCACACATTCACCACCCTCTGGCTGAAGAAATTCCTCATCTCTGTTTTAAAGGATAATCCCTTTAGCCTGAGGTTGTGCCCTCTGGTTCTAGTTTTTCCTACTGGTGGAAACATCCTCTCCACGTCCACTCTATCCAGGCCTCGCAGTATCCTGCATGTTTCAATAAGATCAGTAAGTCCAAAGATGTGCGGGTCAGGTTGATTGGCCATGCTAAAAAAATTGCCCCTTAGTGTCCTGAGATGTGTAGGTTAGAGGGATTAGCGGGTAAAATATGTAGGGATATGGGGGTAGGGCCTGGGTGGGATTGTGGTCGGTGTAGACTCGGTGGGCTGAATGGCCTCCTTCTGCATTGTAGGGTCTATGAGCTCCTCCCTCATCCTTCTAAACTCCAATGAGTACAGACCCAGAGTCCTCAACCGTTCCTCAAACGACAAGCTCTTCATTCCAGGGATCATTCTTGTGAACCTCCTCTGAACCCTTTCCAAGGTCAGCACGTCCTTCCTTAGATACGTGGCCCAAAACTGCTCACAATACTCTGATCGTTAACTTCTAGTTAACAATATTAACTCCCACCAGGTAGGTTGCCAAGTCAGTAACTGACCCAATGACCACCAGGAGAAAACTTGGCCCGCACGATGGGGGCTGCCGCTGTCTGCGTGGAGCCTGCACCTTCTCCCCATGGCTGCGTGGGTTTCCTCCGGGTGCTCCAGTTTTCTCCCACAGTCCGAAAGACATGCTGGTTAGGTGGATTGGCCATGCTAAATTCTCCCTCAGTGTACCCGAACATGCGCCGGAGTGTTGCGACTAGGGGACTAGGCGGCATGTGGCACAGGTTAGGTTGATTGGCCATGCTAAATTGACCCTGTCAGGAGTTTAGCAGGGTAAATGTGCGAGGTTACAGGGATAGGGTCTGGGTGGGATTGGTCGCAGTGCAGGCTCGATGGGCTGAATGGCCTCCTTCTGTACTGTAGGGATTCTATGATGATTCAAATGGAGATGCTGGAAAGCCAAGTGCGCAAGGAATAAAATTAACCCACAGCAAGAAAACCCTCGTTTTCCCTCGAGGCTAAACTACAAATCGGCAAAACTGGTAATTAAATAATCTTGCTTGATCCCATGTGTACAAAGGCCCACATTAAACTCTACTGAAACTAATTTATCAATGGAAAAGGTCACTTCTTGTTGAGGAACAGAGCGAATGCTTGTGACAACAGGTCACGTTACTGACAAAAAGATTGCAAGGTCTGGAAGCGGCAATGCAATCGCCAGCTCGATCTGCCAAGCAGGACGGCTGATTGGGAAACTCTGAAATTGGTGAATCATTTGTGGGTTTGCCACTAAACTGCATCGTCAGGCAGCCCAACTCTGCCTCAACTGGCGGTCCGGGCTGTGGTGTGAGGATTCCATGCCTTTGAGACCGGGTGGGACCCGGTTTCTCCCACTCTCCGCCCACCTCAGTAAGCTTTGAGAGCAAGGGAGGGGTCGGCCCAAAACGCACCCCGCCCAGCCAGCCACCCACACGTGGACACTCGCTTCATACCAGCAACACGAGAAAATTGCATCAAAGGTAATAACCGGATTTATAAAGCACATTTATTTATTTATCACAAGTAGGCTTACACTAACACTGCAATGAAGCTACTGTGAAAATCCCCTAGTCGCCACACTCTGGCGCCTGTTCGGGTACACTGAGGGAGAATTTAGCATGGTCAAGGCACCTAACCAGCACGTCTTTCAGACTGTGGGAGGAAACCGGAGCACCCGGAGGAAACTCATGCAGACATGGGGAGAACATTTAGACTCCGCATGGACAGTTTTTCAAGCTGGGAATCGAACCCGGGTCCCTGGCGCTGTGAGGCAGCAGTGCTAACCACCGTGACACCGTGCCTCCTTTAATGCCTCCCACAATGTCACTTGCACCATGAGCAACATGCGTCAATAAAGATATCAGAAACAACAACTTCTGGCGAGGAACGTCCAGAACGCATGAGAGTTTATAATATCAAAATGAGAGTTAGGTTTGAGATTATTACACGGGATGTGGGTGTCGCTGACAATCCCAGCATTTGGTGCCCTTTCCCTGAACTGAGTGTCTTGTTCAGCCATTTCAGAGGACAGTTAAGGGTCAACCACATTGCTGTGTGGGGGTCTGGAGTCACATAAGACCAGAAAGTTTAACGTTTATTTATTTATCAGTCACAAGTAGGGCTTACATTCACACTGCAATGAAGTTATTGTGAAAATCCCCTGGTCACCACACTCCGGCACCTGTTCGGGTACACTGAGGGAGAATTTATCATGGTCAATTTACCTAACCAGCACATCTTTCGGACTGTGGGGGGAAACCGGAGCACCCGGAGGAAACCCACGCAGACACGGGTAGAATGTGCAAACTCCACACAGACAGTGACCCAAAGCGGGAATCGAACCTGGGTCCCTGGCTCTGTGAGGCAGCAGTGCTAACCACTGTGCCAACGTGCTGCCCAAAGATATAGGAGCAGAATTAGGTCATTTGGCCCACTGAGTCTGCTCTACCGTTCAATCATGGTTGATATGATTCTCATCCCCATTCTCCTGCCTTCTCCCCGTAACCCTTGATCCCCTTATTGATCGAGAACCTATTTAACTCTGTCTTAAAGACACTCAATGTCCTGGCCTCCACAGCCCTCTGTGGCAAAGAGTCCCATAGATTCACCACTCTCTGGCTGAAGAATTTCCTCCTCATCTCAGTTTTAAAGGAGTGTCCCTTCACTCTGAGGTTGTGTCCTCGAGTTCTAGTCTCTCCCACTAGTGGAAACATCCTCTCCACGTCCACTCTATCTGGGCCTCTCAATATTCTGTAAGTTTCAATTAGATCCCCCCCTCATCCTTCTAAACTCCATCGAGGATAGACCCAGATTCCTCAGCTGCTCCTCATATGACAAACCCTTCATTCCTGGGATCATTCTTGTGAACCTCCTCTGAATCCCTTCCAAGGCCGACACATCCTTCCTTAGGTATGGGGCCCAAAACGCCTCACAATATTCCAAATGGAATGTGGGCCAGACCAGCTAAGGACAGCAGATTTTCTTCCCGAAAGGACATTAGTGAACTAGATGTTTTTTTTTACCTCAATCAATGGTAGTTTGATGGTCACCATCACTGAGATATAGAACATAGAACATAGAAAGCCACAGCACAAACAGGCCCTTCGGCCCACAAGTTGCGCCGATCACATCCCCACCTCTAGGCCTATCTATAGCCCTCAATCCCATTAAATCCCATGTACTCATCCAGAAGTCTCTTAAAAGACCCCAACGAGTTTGCCTCCACCACCACCGACGTCAGCCGATTCCACTCACCCACCACCCTCTGAGTGAAAAACTTACCCCTGACATCCCCCCTGTACCTACCCCCCAGCACCTTAAACCTGTGTCCTCTCGTAGCAACCATTTCAGCCCTTGGAAATAGCCTCTGAGAGTCCACCCTATCCAGACCCCTCAACATCTTGTAAACCTCTATCAGGTCACCTCTCATCCTTCGTCTCTCCAGGGAGAAGAGACCAAGCTCCCTCAACCTATCCTCATAAGGCATGCCCCCCAATCCAGGCAACATCCTTGTAAATCTCCTCTGCACCCTTTCAATGGCTTCAACATCTTTCCTGTAATGAGGTGACCAGAACTGCGCGCAGTACTCCAAGTGGGGTCTAACCAGGGTCCTATAAAGCTGCAGCATTATCTCCCGACTCCTAAACTCAATCCCTCGATTAATGAAGGCTAGTACGCCATACGCCTTCTTGACCGCATCCTCCACCTGCGAGGCCGATTTAAGAGTCCTATGGACCCGGACCCCAAGATCCTTCTGATCCTCTACACTGCTAAGAATGGTACCCTTCATTTTATACTGCTGCTCCATCCCATTGGATCTGCCAAAATGGATCACTACACACTTATCCGGGTTGAAGTCCATCTGCCACTTCTCCGCCCAGTCTTGCATTCTATCTATGTCTCGCTGCAACTTCTGACATCCCTCCAAACTATCCACAACACCACCTACCTTGGTGTCGTCAGCAAACTTACCAACCCATCCCTCCACTTCCTCATCCAGGTCATTTATGAAAATGACAAACAGCAAGGGTCCCAGAACAGATCCCTGGGGCACTCCACTGGTCACTGACCTCCATGCAGAGAAAGACCCCTCCACAGCCACTCTCTGCCTTCTGCAGGCAAGCCAGTTCTGGATCCACAAGGCAACAGCCCCTTGGATCCCATGCCCTCTCACTTTCTCAAGAAGTCTTGCATGGGGGACCTTATCGAACGCTTTGCTGAAGTCCATATAGACCACATCCACCGCTCTTCCTTCGTCAATGTGCTTGGTCACATTTTCAAAGAACTCAACCAGGCTCGTAAGGCACGACCTGCCCCTGACAAATATGGGCGAGATTCTCTGGCGTTGTTTGCGAGCGGCGGAATTTTCTGGTCCTGCCGCTGTCAATGGGAATTCCATTCTTTGGAATTCTTTACCCCAGGGAGCTCTAAGTGCTCAATCATTAAACCTATTCAGGACTGAGATCCATAGATTTTTGGTTGTTATGGGAATCATGAGATATAGCGATAGAGTGGGAAAGTGGAGTTGAGGGTGAAGATCAGGCACGACCAGAACAGGCCTGAGGGCTTGTCAGGAGTCAGCCAATCAAGAGTTCAGCGAACCTGCCCCAGCGTCCGGTCAGACCAGAGCCAATCAATACCTCCATTTTCCTGGCTTTGTTCCGTCTCCTGTGATACGCTTACTCAACAAGAATCAACAATCTCAGGGAGCAGAGAATCCCGCCGGCGTTAATGGCCAGAGAATTCCGGCCTAGATTTCAATTCCAGATTTTATGAAGAGAACCAGTTGCCACGGTGGGGTTTGAACTCATGTCTCCAGAGCATTACCCTGGGCTTCTGGATTACGAGTCCAGTGACATTACCGCTCTGCCACCATCTCCACACCAGCCGTCCTGTAATAAGTCTGCGGAGGCAGAAATCCATTCACCCAAATCCCTTTATTTACAAACTCTAACAGCAGTACACGGGGTGCTATCAGTCAGCAGTCTACCTCTGGGGGTGCCAGAGGAACTGACACTCCCAGTTAAAAACAAGGAAAAGACTCCCTCACTGGCCTATCAATTGTCCCCTTAATCAGGGACATCTTTTGTTGTCCAACCAAATAAACAAAATCATATTAACTTAGGGATAACGAAAAAGGAGAGGAACCGCCTGAAACCAAAAACAAAGCGGAAACTTAAAACATGAAATTAAAATGTGATAAAGGGGGTTAATAATACACCCCAGTCGCTGCGGTGCCCAGCGGGCACGGAAGGCGTCAACTGTGCCCTCGGACATCGTGTGCTCCCTTTCCAGAGACACCCGGTGGCGAATATAGCCGCGGCAGAGGGGCAGACAGTCAGGTTGGATAACCCCGCGATCGCCGGCTGCCTGGGCCTGTAGATGGCACAGCTTTGCCAGGCCCAGGAGCAGGTTCACGAGGAGGTCCTCCTCCTTCCCCGCCACCCCCCTCCACACCGGGTGCACTCCTTAATCAGGGAGTTCATATTCCAATAGGCCAACCTCAATGGCCTGATTGAAGTCATTACACTCCCTCCCCATCCATATATAGAGGACAGGGAATTCCAGAACTTTCCTTCTGAAAGACTGTGAAGGTCTTTGCTGTGGGTGGAGACCCGGGGGGGGGGGGGGGGGGGGAGAGAGAGAGAGAGTGGGGGTGGGGGGAGAGATAAATGTAAATTTGTATGGATGAGCTTGTTGATTCTTGTTGAGTAAGAGTATCACGGGAGATGGAACAAAGCCAAGAAAATGGAGGCATTGATTGGCTCTGGTCTGACTGAACGCTGGGACAGGTTCGCTGAACTCTGATGCAAGTTTGATTGGCTGACTCCTGACAAGCCCTCAAGCCTGTTCTGCTGATCCTGGCTGATCTCCCCCGTCAACTCCACTTTCCCGCTCTATCCCCGTATCCCATGATTCCCACAGCAGCGAAAAATCTATGGATCTCAGTCCTGAATTCACTCAATGACTGAGAATCTACTGCCCTCTGGGTTAAGAATTCCAAAGATTCATCATCCTCTGAGCGAAGAAACTTCTCCTCATCTCAGTCCAAAATGGCCGACCCCATATCAAGAAAGTGTGGCTCCCAGTTCTAGACTCTCCTGCAAAGGCCACTCTGCATCTACCCTGTTAAGCTCTCTAAGAATTTTATCCATTTCAGTGAGATCAACTCTTATTCTTCTTAGCTCGGGGAATGTAAGCCCATTCTACGCAATCTTCCTTCAGAGGACAACTTCTCATCAGATGAATCAGCCAACACAGCCATTTTAAAACACCCATGCACACATCTTATAGAATCATAGAATCCCTACTGTGCAGAAGGAGGCTATTCGGCCCATCGAGTCTGCACCAACCACATTCCCACCCAGGCCCTATCCCCAGAACCCCAGGCATTTGCTCTAGCTAACCTCCCTGAGATTAAGGGGCAATTTAGCATGGCCAATCAACCTAACCCACACATCTTTGGACTGTGGGAGGAAACCGGAGCACCCGGAGGAAACCCACGCAGACACAGGGAGAACGTGCAGACTCCGCACAGACAGTGATCCAAGGCCGGGAATCGAACCCGGGTCCCTGGCGCTGTGAAGCAGCAGTGCTAACCACTGTGTCACTGTGCTGCCTGAGAACACTTGGGGGTGAACGAAAAGAGTTGAGGTTACTCCTGAACATTGGAGGCTGACGGGTGACCTGAGAGAAGTTTACAAAATGATGAGAGGCACGGATAGAATGGATAGTTGGAGGCTTTTTCGCAGGGCGGAATTGTCAATTACTAGGCGACATAGGTTAAACGTAAAAGGGGGAAAGTTTAAAGGAGATGTGAGGGGCAATTTTTTTTACATAGAGGATGGTAAGTGCCTGCAATGCGCTACCAGAGGAGGTGGTAGAAGCAGATGCAATAGCAACTTTTAAGAGGCATCTTGACAGATACATGAATCGGCCGGGAATAGAGGGATACGGACCGCACAAAGACAACGGGTCTTTAGTTTAGAAAGGCGTCATGTGTTGACGCAGGCTTGGTGGGCCGAAGGGCCTGTTCCTGTGCTGTACTGTTCTTTGTCCTTTGAGAGTGTTTACTTACCTAAACCTAAATAAATCACTTGCACCTCTGATTTATTTGAGAAGCAACCACTTACATTTATATAGCACCTTTAGCAAAATTAAACATCCTAAAACGCTTCACAGACGCATTATAAAACAGAGACCTGGGTTCGATTCTGGCCTTGGGACACTGTCTGTCGGAGTTTACACAGTCTCCCCTGTGTCAGCGTGGGTTTCTTTTGGGTGCTCCGGTTCCTTCCCCCATAATCCGAAAGATCTGCGGGTTAGGTGGATTGGCCGTGCTAAATTGCCCCTTAGTGTCCCAAGATGTGCTGGTTAGATGGATTTTCCATGCTAAATGTGCGGGGTGTTGGGGATAGGGTGGGGGAATGGGGGGGGGGGGGGGGGGGGGCTGCTTTGGGTAAAGATGTTCTTTCGGAGAGAAGATGCGGACTCAATGGGCTGATTGGCCCCCTTCTGCACTGTGGGAATTTGATGATTTTACGAATGCCGGTGCAGCTTTGAGGGTCGGTGCGGTTTGTCACGTGTGCCGTGTATTTATCGCTCAGTCAACCCCTCTGAGAAACAGAACAGCTCCTCTGTGGGAGCTTGCTGTACACAAACTGGCAGCTGCACCTTCTACGTCACCGACCACGCTCGGCTGGCTGCAAGTGCCCGCAAGGTCGTCCAGAGATGCTGTGGAAACGCAAGTGTCCACGGTTTAAAACCTGTCAGGTGAAGGGAGTGACTTGCGAAAGCCAGCGAATGCCAGGTTACTGAGCATGGCTGGGTGACTGAGAATTAGCTTCAGCTGCCACAGGACTTTTCATAGGAAGCAAAGTGAACTCCAGCGACCGACAAATGTCACGCACAAAAATGCGAATCACTGTGCGTCCGTTTGACTTAGGTCTCTTATCCAGTTAGCTCGGCAGCCAAGGTAAATATTTGCTTACCCACTCACAGGCTGTTACATACCCATTTCCTGCCTTGTGCTGCATACTCCCGCACCGTACATCATTGTCACTTCTGCCACCGAGTTCAAGGACTCTCCCTTATTCTCTGCAAAGCCCAGGTAGTTGTAGGAGCCCATGTTGATCACATCTTTAATCACTCGTCCCGTGTACCTGCGGTGAAGGCAGTGTCGGATGTTAAATTTGCAGCTTCAGAGTTATTTTTTAAAAAGTTTATTTATGAGCGTCACAAGTCGGCTTACATTATTAACACTGCAATGAAGTTACTGTCAAAATCCCCTAGTCACCACTCTCTGGTGCCTGTTCAGGTAACACGAAGGGAGAATTTAGCACGGCCAATCTACCTAACTGGCACGTCTTTCAGACTGTGGGAGGAAACCGGAGCACCCGGAGGAAACCCACGCAGACACGGGGAGAACGTGCAAACTCCGCACAGACCCGAGCTGGGATTTGAACCCGGGTCCCTGGTGCTGTGAGGCAGCAGTGCTAACCACGGTGCCACAAGCCGCCCCTGTTAGGTGGGAAACACAACTTTATCATTTTCTAAGCCGTTGATAAACAGCGACCTTCACAAGTGCTAATCAGAGGCTGCAGATTAAATACACGGATAATAAAAGCACAATTCCGCGGATGCTGGGAAACTGAAATAAAAACAGAAAATGCTGGATAAACTCAGTGAGTCTGACAGCATCTGTGGAGAGAGAAACAGATTTAATGTTTCGGATCTAAATGACCAGGTTCCTGGCCGCATTAGAGATGAGTGAGAGAGAAAGTATGAGAGAGAAAGTGAGAGAGAGAGAGAAAGAGAGAGAGAGAATGTATGTGAGTGTGTGTGAATGCGTGTGAGCGAGTGGGTGAGAGCGAGAGCGAGCGAGCGAATGAGCGAGTGTGTGTGTGTGAGAGAGCGAGAGAGCGAGCGAGAGAGAGCGAGCGAGCGAGAGAGAGAGAGAGCGAGAGAGAGAGAGCGAGAGAGAGAGAGCGAGAGAGAGAGAGCGAGAGAGAGAGAGCGAGAGAGCGAGAGCGAGAGAGAGAGCGAGAGCGAGAGAGCGAGAGAGCGAGAGAGAGAGAGCGAGAGAGAGAGAGCGAGAGAGAGAGAGAGAGCGAGAGAGAATGTATGTGAGTGTGTGTGAATGTGTGTGAGCGAGTGGGTGAGAGCGAGAGCGAGCGAGCGAATGAGCGAGTGTGTGTGTGTGTGTGTGAGAGAGCGAGCGAGAGAACGAGTGAGCGAATGACTGCGCGTGTGAGCCAGTGAGTGTGTGTGCGTGAGTGTGTTTGTGTTTGAGAGTGTGTGCGTGTGTGCATGAGAAAGTGTGTGTGAGGAAGTGTGAGAGTGTGTGTGTGTGTGTGTGTACCCAACTCAAATTACGCTGGCGGACATGAGAATATAAGACATAAAAACAGAAAGTGCTGAATAAACTCAGCGGGTCTGGCAGCATCTGTGGAGAGAGAAGCAGAGTTAATGTTTCGAGACCAACTTGATTCTTCTTTGGAGCTGGAATACACGGATCGTTCAGGCTTTTATCTCCAGCTACAAAACCACCGCTAACAAAAACGCCAAGTGAAAAACAAAGGCCATGACTCCTGTTGAAAGGCTGTGATTAACCACTCTTGCCTCCGGGTCAGAAGGTTCTGGGTTCAAGTCCCACCCGGGACACGTGTGCATAGAAATCAAGGCTGACACTCCCAGTCTGGCACCGACGGAGTGCTGCATTGTTGGAGGTGCAGATAAGGTGAGATGAAGCAGTGTGTGAGGAGACTCAAACACCAGCAGAGAGCAGTCGGGCCAGTGGCCTTCCTCTGTGTGGGAGATTCAATGTATTCTATCGATGTGAAGCCAAGTCACACGGTTTGAATTAAAGTCTCGGATTACAGTTGGCGGACCTCAGATGGGTAGCTAGCTAGAGATGAGAGTCACTCGTGAGCAGGAATGAGGGAAGATAAATTAACCAGGGCAGGATTGGGAGCAGGGTAGATTCCCACTGTGCACAACGGTCATCCCACAAGACAGCACCTCTGAGAGTGCAGCACCCCCTCAGCACCGGACTGCAGTGTAGGTCACCTTCTTGTACTCAAGTGCCTGGAGTGGGATTTGAACCGGAGGAAAGAGTGTTGCACACACACACACACACACACACACACACGTATCAGGGTTGGAAGGCTGCCTCCCTCATGCTGTACCTGAAAGTCCAATTGTAGTCATCGGAGACACGCTCCACCAGGTCAAACGTAGGTCCAGGCACACTGCAGATTGGCCGGTTCCAGTTGTCACGGACCCTTATGTACAGATTGCGTTTGTAGAAATTTTCAAAGTCTTGGTAAAGTGGCACAAAATCCTGCATTGTGAAACAGCAAACCATCAATTTTACAATCGCAGCAAGTCATTAACCATATTCCGCAAAGGGTCACACTTATCTGGGGCGGCACAGTGGTTAGCTCTACTGCCTCACAGCGCCAGGGACCTGGGTTCAATTCTGGCCTCGGGTCACTGTCTGTGTGGAGTTTGCACATTCTCCCCGTGTCTGCGTGGGTTTCCTCCGGGTGCTCCAGTTTCCTTCCACAGTCTGAAAGACGTGCTGGTTAGTTGCATTGGCCATGCTAATTTTCCCTTAGTGTAACTAAACAGGCGCCGGAGTGTGGTGACTGGGGGATTTTCACAGTAACTTCATTGCAGTGTTAATGTAAGCCTACTTGTGACTAATAAATAAACTTTAACTTTAAATGGGCCACCCCTCATTTTTAAACAGAGAATTCTAGATTCTCCCACAAGAGCAAACATCCGCTCCACATCCACCCTGTCGGGACCCCCTCAGGATCTTATATGTTTCACTCGAGTCGCCTTTTACTCTTCTAAACTCCAATGGATACAAGTTGAACCTATCCAGCTGGGCAGTTTTTAAATAACCTGTAAACAGAGGGTGGGATTTTCCGGTCCCGCCCACCACAGGAAGCATAGTGGGCAGGGGGGGGGGGGGGGGGGGGGGGGGGGGGGGCGGACCATACAAAGGTCCATTGACCTCGGGTGGGATTTTCCGGTTGTTGGGGTGAGCGCAGCCGGAAAATCCCGCTCAGAGTGTTTGCAATCAGGTCAGTCAGTCTGGAAGGAGTAAGCGATAAAGGGTGGCACGGTGGCACAGTGGTTAGCACTGCTGCCTCACAGCGCCAGGGACCCAAGTTCAATTCCCAGCTTGGGTCACTGTCTGTGTGGAGTTTGCACATTCTCCCCGTGTCTGCGTGGGTTTCTTCCGGGTGCTCCGGTTTCCTCCCATAATCCATGTAGGTTAGGTTGATTGGCCGTGCTAAATTGACCCTAGTGTTGGGAGATTAGCAGGCTAACTATGTGGGGTTAAGGGAATGTGGGGGTAACATCATTCTTTTTATTGGGTGGCACAGTGGTTAGCACTGCTGCCTCCCAGCACCAGGGACCCAGGTTCGATTCTCGGTTTGGGTCTGTGCGGAATCTGCACGTTCTCCGTGTCTGCGTGGGTTTCCTCCCACAGTCCGAAAGACGTGCTGGTTAGGGTGCATTGGTCATGCTAAATTCTCCCTCAGTGAACCCGAACAGGCGCCGGAGTGTGGCGACTGTGGAATTTGCAGTAACTTCATTGCAGTGTTGATGTGACACTAATCAAATAGAGAAATAAGTAAATAAATAAGTATTCTTTCACAGGATGTGGACATCGCTGGCTAGGCCAGCATTTATTGTCCATCCCTAATGGAGAAGGTGGTGGTGAGCTACCTTCTTGAGCCGCTGCAGTCATGTGGTGTAGATATACCCACAGTGCTGTTAGGGAAGGAGTTCCAGGATTTTGACCCAGCGACAGTGAAGGAACGGTCGATATATTTCCCAGTCAGGACAGTGAGTGACTCAGAGGGGAACCTGCAGGTGGTGGTATCCCCAGGTATCTGCTGCCCTTGTCCTTCTAGGTGGTAGTGGTTGTGGGTTTGGAAGGTGCTGCAAAGGGGCCTCGATAAGTTGCTGCAGTGCATCTTGCAGACAGTACACGTGGCTGTCACTGTGTGTTGGTGGTGGAGGGAGTGAATGTTTTTTGATTTGAGTGAAAAGTATTGTTTCTTGCGCGCTATACAGACAAAGCATACCGTTCATAGTGAAGGAAAGTAGAGAGTGCAGAATATAGTGTTACAGTCATAGTGCAGTGAGAGATCAGCTTAATATAAGGTAGGTCCATTCAAAAGTCTGATGACAGCAGGGAAGAAGCTGTTCTTGAGTCGGTTGGTACGCGATCTCAGACTTTTGTATCTTTTTCCCGAAGGAAGAAAGTGGAAGAGAGAAAGTCCAGGGTGCGCGGGGGTCCTTAATTATGCTGGCTGCTTTTCCGAGGCAGCGGGAAGTGTAGACAGAGTCAATGGGTGTGAGACTGGTTTGTGTGATGGACTGGGCTCTGTTCATGACCCTTTGTAGTTCCTTGTGATTACTCAGTTCCCTGTCGAAAGTCACTATTGAATCTGCTTCCACTGCCCTTTCATGCAGCATGTTCCAGATCACAACAACTCGCTGCATAACTTCTTTCCCCTCAAAAATTACCTTCAGGCTAATTCTATCAGTCAAGGTACACAGTCACTCAGAACCCACTCCTCTTTCCTCGAGTCTGACTGGTTACAAATGTCTCCTGTTTTCTGTCTAACCAACAGGTGCCAGGATTTGTCCAGCTTTTCAAACAACATCCTATTCATACGAACATACCAGGTAGGAGCTGGAGGAGGCCATTCAGCCCCTTATGCCTGCTCCACCCTTTTTTTATTCATTTGTGGGACATGGGCATCGCTGGCTAGGCCAGCATTCAATGCCCATCTCTAGTTGCCTTTGAGAAGGTGGTGGTGAGCTGCCTTCTTGAATCGCTGCAGTCCGTGTGCTGTGGGTTGATCCACAATGTCGTTACGGAGGGAATTCCAGGATTTTTACCCAGCGACTGCGAAGGAACGGCGATATACTTCTAAGTCTATATGGTGCATGGCTTGGAGGGGAATTTGCAGGTGGCGATGTTGCCATGTATCTGCTGCCCTTGTTGATTTGATTTATTATTGTCACATGTATTAGCATACAGTGAAAAGTTTTGTTTCTTGCGCGCTATACAAAGCATACCGTTCACAGAGAAGGAAACGAGAGTGCAGAATGTAGTGTTACAGTCATAGCTAGGGTGTAGAGAAAGATCAACTTAATGCGAGGTAGGTCCATTCAAAAGTCTGACAGCAGCAGGGGAGAAGCTGTTCTTCAGTCGATTGGTACGTGTCCTCAGACTTTTATGTTTTTTCCCCCCCCGACAGAAGAAGGTGGAAGAGAGAATGTCCGGGGTGTGTGGGGTCCCTATTTATGCTGGCTACTTTCTCGAGGCAGTGGAACTGTAGGCAGAATCAATGGGTGGGAGGCTGGTTTGCATGATGGACTGGGCTTCATTCATGACCCTTTATAGTTTCTTGCGGTCCTGGACAGAGCAGGAGCCATACCAAGCTGTGTTACAACCAGAAAAAATGCTTTCTATGGCGCATGTGTGAAAGTTGGTGAGAGTCGTAGCTGACATGCCAAATTTCCTTAGCCTCCTGAGAAAGTAGAGGCTTTCTTAACTATAGTGTCGGCATGGGGGGACCAGGACAGGTTTTTGGTGCTCGGGACACGCTCTCGACCCTTTCTACTTCGTTCCCGTTGATGTAGACAGGGGCATGTTCTCCTTTATGCTTCCTGAAGTTGATGACGATCTCCTTCGTTTTGTTGACATTGAGGGAGAGATTGTCACCGCACCAGTTCACCAGATTCTCTATCTCATTCCTGCACTCTGTCTCATCATTGTGTGAGATCTAACCCACTACGGTGGTGTCATCAGCAAACTTGAAAATTGAGTTGGAGGGGAAAAGTTTAAAGTTTATTTATTAGTCACAAGTAAGGCTTACATTAACACTGCAATGAAGTCACTGTGAAATTCCCCTAGTCGCCACACTCCGGCGCCTGTTCGGGTAACACTGAGGGAGAATTTAGCATGGCCAACGCACCTAACCAGCACGCCTTTTGGACTGTGGGAGGAAATCGGAGCACCTAGAGGAAACCCACGCAGACACGGGGAGAACGTGCAGACTCTGCACAGACAGTGACTGAAGCTGGGAATCGAGCCCGGGTCCCTGGCACTGTGAGGCAACAGTGCTAGCCGCTGTGCCACCTTGCCCCCCCCTACTTGAAATGTTGACTCTATACCTCTCTCCACAGATGCTGCCAGACCAGGTGAGCATTTCCAGCACTTTACGCTGAATTTGCTCATACTGAACATATATAGACTTTCTCTCTCGTTGGACCTATCTCTGCTCGTTCAAGGTTAAAGTCTGAGTAATGGTGCCATGTATGAGGCTAGATAAGCAGAGAGCGTCTGCAGGTCATTTAATCACAGGAGATATCACATTTAAGTTTAATTACGTAAACTAGCTCTGCAATCCTTGAAACATAAAAGGTTCAGCAGCAATGTGATTGAGTTTATTTCGGGGCCTTGAGTTGATGGGGTCAGTGGAGAGAAACTTTCTCCCTGGTGACAAAGTTTAGGACAAGAGGGACATAATCTTAAAAATCAAAGGTAGATCATTCAGGAAAGAAATGAGGAAATATTTCTTCAGGCAATCAAGTGTGGAACTGTCCTATGCAAAGATCAGTAGATACTGACTCAATAATTTTAAAGAGATTTTTCCTAGATGAGGGTTAAAAGGATATGGAGTCAAGGTGAATGGATTTGATTTGATTTATTATTGTCACGTGTATTAGTATACAGGGAAAAGTACTGTTTCTTGTGCGCTATACAGACAAAGCATACCGTTCATGGAGAAGGAAATGGAGGGAGTGCAGAATGCAGTGTTCCAGTCATAGCCAGGGTGTCGAGAAAGATCAACTTAGTGCAAGGTAGGTCCATTCAAAAGTCTGATGGCAGCAGGGAAGAAGCTGTTCTTGAGTCGGTTGGTACGTGACCTCAGACTTTTCTATCTTTTTTCCCAACGGAAGAAGGTGGAAGAGAGAATGTCCGGGGTGCGTGGGGTCCTTAATTATGCTGGCTGCTTTCCTGAGGCAGCGGAAAGTATAGACAGAGTCAATGGATGGGAGGCTGGTTTGAGTGATGGACTGGGCTTTGTTCACGACCTTTTGTAGTTCCTTGCGGTCTTGGGCAGAGCAGGAGCCATACCAAGCTGTGATACAACCAGAAAGAATGCTTTCTATGGTGCATCTGTAAAAGTTGGAGAGAGTCGTAGCGGACATGTCAAATTTCCTGTCTTCTGAGAAAGACGAGGCATTGGTGGACTTTCTTAACTATAGTGTCGGCGTGGGGGGGACCAGGACAGGTTGTTGGTGATCTGGACACTGAATAACTTGAAGCTCTCGACCATTTCAATGGAGTTAAGGACAGAGTACAGGAATGAGATAGAGAATCTGGTGAACTGGTGCGGGAACAATAATCTCTCCCTCAATGTCAACAAAACGAAGAAGATAGTCATCGACTTCAGGAAGCGTAAAGGAGAACATGTCCCTGTCTACATCAACGGGGACGAAGTAGAAATGGTCGAGAGCTTCAAGTTTTTAGGTGCCCAGATCACCAACAACTTGCCCTGGTCCCCCCATGCCGACACTATAGTTAAGAAAACCACCAACGCCTCGACATTCTCAGAAGATTAAGGAAATTTGGCATGTCAGCTGCGACTCTCATCAATTTTTACAGATGCACCATAGAAAGCATTCTTTCTGGTTGTATCACAGCTTGGTATGGCTCCTGCTCTGCCCAAGACCACAAGAAACTACAATAGGTCGTAAACGTAGCCCAATCCATCGTGCAAACCAGCCTCCCATCCATTGACTCTGTCTAGATTTCCCATTGCCTCAGCAAAGTAGCCAGCACAATTGAGGACCCCACGTACCCCGGACTCTCTCTTCCACCTTCTTCCATTGGGAAAAAGATACAAAAGTCTGAGGTCACGTACCAACCGACTCAAGAACAGCTTCTTCCCTGCTGTCATCAGGCTTTTGAATGGACTTACCTCGCATTAAGTTGATCTTTCTCTACACCCTAGCTATGACTGTAACACTACATTCTGCACCCTCTTGTTTCCTTCTCTATAAACGGTATGCTTTGTTTGAATAGTGCTCAAGAAATAATATTTTTCACTGTATGTTAATACATGTGACAATAATAAATCAAATCAAATCAGTTAAGGTACAGGTTAGCCAGGTTTTAAAGTTTATTTATTAGTGTTACATGTAGGCTTACATTAACGCTCCATTGAAGTTACTGTGGTGTCATGAATAATTGAACAGGCTAGAGAAGGCGAGAGGGTGAAGCCAGGGTCATAGAACGATGCAGTACAGGAGGCCATTTGGCCCATCTCCTCAGTGACAGGGGGGGTTTGTCCAATGCAAAACTCTGTCATCGTATAATTTTCCATAGGTTTTGAAAGGAGCCGAATGATTTCAGATCAGCTCCAGGCCCCGGGGCACCAGGGCAGAGTGATTGCTGCAAACCAGAAATTCGACATTCCTGCGTCGCTCCGGAACAGATCGCCTTCGTTGTGAAATCACAAGATTGTCATTTTTTTTATACCAGTCTCCCGCTGAGAGAAGAAAAACCTAACACGCCCTCTGAGCTCAGCAGGCAACGAATGTGGACTGGCATCCCTCCCGTGCCACACACACTATCTGTGCTCCACCGCCCGTCCACACTCTGCTGTCCCTGCCCTTATACTCACACCTAGCACTCCCCTCCCCAGTTCTCCCCTCACCCCAGGCTGTGCTCGCTGACCGACCCCACTAAGCAACGTCAGGCTTTAAAATTCTCATCCTGGTTTTCAAATCTCGCCTCTGCCTCACTCACCCCCCCCATCTCTCTGTTAGCTCCTTCAACCCCATTACATGAACGGTATGCTTTGTATAGCATGCAAAAAAACAATACTTTTCACTGTATGTTAATACATGTAACAATAATAAATCAAACCAAACAACCCTCTGACATCTCTGCACTCCTCCAATCCTGGTCTCCTGTGCATCCACAGATGTGGAGATGCCGGCGTTGGACTGGCGTGAACACGGTAAGAAGTCTCACAACACCTGGTTAAAGTCCAACACGTTTATTTGGTAGCAAATACCATAAGCTTTCTTCATGCACAGGTTTGAACAAGACTTCTTCACCGCACGGGACCTTCAACCGATGCTATACACTAGATACATCGATGATATTTTCTTCCTTTGGAGTCATGGTGAGCAATTACTGAAACAACAATATGATGACATCAACAAGTTCCATCCCACCATCAGACTCACCATGGACTACTCTCCGGAATCGGTTGCATTCTTGGACACACGCATCTCCATTAAGGACGGTCACCTCAGCACCTCACTGTACCGCAAGCCCACGGATAACCTCACGACGCTCCACTTCTCCAGCTTCCACCCTAAACACGTTAAAGAAGCCATTCCCTACAGACAAGCCCTCCGTATACACAGGATCTGCTCAGATGAGGAGGATCACAACAGACACCTCCAGACGCTGAAAGATGCCCTCATAAGAACAGGATATGGCACTCAACTCATCGATCAACAGTTCCGACGCGCCACAGCTAAAAACCGCACCGACCTCCTCAGAAGACCAACACGGGACATGGTGGACAGAGTACCCTTCGTCGTCCAGTACTTCCCCGGAGCGGAGAAGCTACGGCATCTCCTCTGGAGCCTTCAACATGTCATTGATGAAGACGAACATCTCGCCAAGGCCATCCCCACACCCCCACTTCTTGCCTTTAAACAACCACGCAACCTCAAACAGGCCATTGTCCGCAGCAAACTAAACAGCCTTCAGAACAGTGACCACGACACCACACAACCCTGCCACAGCAACCTCTGCAAGACGTGCCGGATCATCGACACGGATGCCATCATTTCACGTAAGAACACCATCTACCAGGTACATGGTACCTACTCTTGCAACTCGGCCAACATTGTCTACCTGATACGCTGCAAGAAAGGATGTCCCGAGGCATGGTACACTGGGGAAACCATGCAGACGCTACGACAACGGATGAATGAACACCGCTCGACAATCACCAGGCAAGACTGTTCTCTTCCTGTGCGGGAGCACTTCAGCAGTCACGGGCATTCAGCCTTGGATCTTCAGGTAAGCGTTCTCCAAGGCGGCCTTCACGACACACGACAGCGCAGAGTCGCTGAGCAGAAACTGATAGCCAAGTTCCGGACACATGAGGACGGCCTAAACCGGGATGTTGGATTTATGTCACATTATCAGTAACCCCCACAGCTTGCCTCCTGGGCTTGTAGAATCTCACTAGTTGTTCTGTCTGGAGACAATACACATTTCTTTAACCTGTGTTTAATGTTCCCTCCACCCACATTGTCTGTACCTTTAAGACCTGGCTGGCTGTAGGATTCGCATTCTAATCAGTATTCTGCAACTTGATTTTGTCTGTTTGCACTGTTTGAGAGCACATTTCCACTCCATCTGACGAAGGAGCAGTGCTCTGAAAGCTTATGGTATTTGCTACCAAATAAACCTGTTGGACTTTAACCTGGTGTTGTGAGACTTCTTACCGTATCCACAGATTCACAGATGCTTACAGCACAGAAGGAGGCCATTCAGTCCATTGTGTCCAGTCAACAAGAATCGGGACACTAATTTTCCAGCGCTTGGTTCAAAGCCCTGGAGGTTACACAGCACAAGTGAATATCTAAATACTTCTTAAATGTATGAGAGTTTCTGACTCAACCACACTTTCAGGGAGTGAGTTCCAGACTCCCACCACCCTCTGGGTGAAAAGTTTCTCCTCAACTCCCCTCTTAGCCTTCTACTTCTTACCTTTAATCTCTGCCCCCTAGTTACTGACCCTTCTAACTAATGGGAAAAGTGCCTTCATACCCCTACGAATGCCCCTCATAATCTTAATGTGGAGATGCCGGCACTGGACTGGGGTGGGCACAGCAAGAAGTCTCACATCATCAGGTTGAAGCTACTTAATGAAGGAGCAGCGCTCTGAAAGCTCGTGATTACAAATAATCCTGTTGGACGTTAGCTTGGTGTTGTGAGACTTCCTACTGTCCTCATAATCTTATACATTTCTATCAGATTCCCTCACAATCTTCATTGCTCCATGGAAAACAGCCCCCAGCCTATCCGGTCCCTCCTCACAGATCAGACTCTCCAGCCCAGGTAGTATCCTGGTGAATCTCCTCTGCACCCTCCATAGAATCCCTGCACTGCAGAAGGAGGCCACTCGGCCTATTGAGTCTGCACCGACTCTCTGACACAGCATCCCACCCAGACCTTATTCCCGTAACCCCACGTATAACCCATCACTAGTTCCCCCTAACCCGCACATCTTTGGACTGTGGGAGGAAACCGCAGCACCCGGAGGAAACCCACGCAGAGACGGGGAGAATGTGCAAACTCCACACAGAAAGTCACCCGAGGCTGGAATCGAACCTGGGTCCCTGGTGCTGTGAGGCAGCAGTGCTGATCACTCTGCCACCGTGCCGCCCTCTCCAGAGCAATCACATCCCTGATTTCAATCACTCCACCATTGGTGGCTGCACCTTTCGTTATCTCATTATCAAGTTCTGGGGTGGCACGGCGGCACAGTGGTTAGCACTTCTGCTTCACAGCACCAGGGACCCGGGTTCGATTCCCGGCTTGGGTCACTGTCTGTGCGGAGTTTGCACATTCTTCCTGTGTCTGCGTGGGTTTCCTCCGGGTGCTCCGGTTTCCTCCCACACTCCAAAGCTGTGTGGATTAGGTGGATTGGCCATGCTAAATTATCCTTAGTGTCAGGGGGATTAGCAGGGTAAATATGTGGGGTTATGGGGATAGGGCCTGGGTGGGATTATGGTCGGTGCAGATTCAATGGGCCGAATGGCCTCCTTCTGCACTGTAGGGATTCTATGAATATCTCCTCATGTCACTGAGTGTCAAATCTTGTTTGGCAACGCTCCCATGATGCAGCTGGGGACATCCTACCACCTCAAAGGGCGCTACATAAATGCAAGTTGTTGTTGTTGGGTGGCCACATTGGAAATCTTTTCCCAAGTATCGACGGCCTTCATCTAGTGCCAGAAATCATTTCCGACATCGAATCACACTTCACCAGTTGGAACAGCTTGTTCTACTTACTGTCACTGTTCACCTTGGAGAGAGAGCTTGTTAGTACTGGACAAAGGTCAGACATTACCCCGAGCCCAACCTCTGCTCTGCATCCTGTAACCGTTGGTTGCTGGGCATCCTCCCTGTTACTGGAGAGAGATCTGTAAGCTCGCTGAGCCGAATGGATTGGGCAGGTCTATTTCTTCCTCGCTGTTAATCCTGTCTAAGGTACCCACCCACCGGCCTCTCATATCCAATTCTATTGCATTTGCTGTCTTCTCAATTGTTACCTTTACGAATATGACGAATGGAAAAAAATAATAGTTAGTTTGAGGATAAATCTGGGGCGTTTGGGGTGGCACAGTGTCACAGTGGTTGGCACTGCTGCCTCACAGCGCCAGGGACCCGGGTTCAATTCTGGCCTCGGGTCACTGTCTGTGTAGAGTTTGCACGTTCTCCCCGTGTCTGCGTGGGCTTCCTCCGGGTGCTCTGGTTTCCTCCCACATTCTGAAAGACGTGCTGGTTAGGGTGCATTGACCCGAACAGGCGCCGGAGTGTAACAGTAACTTCATTGCAGTGTTAATGTTACTTGCGACTAATAAATAAATTTTAACTTTTAGGATAAGGGGGTAAAAAAAAAAACCTTTTAGGACTGAGGTGAGGAGAAATTTCTTCACCCAGAGGGTGGTGAATGTGTGGAATTCACTACTACAGAATGTAGTTGAGGCCAAAAACATTGTCTGATTTCAAGAAGAAATTAGATATAGCTCTTGGGGATGAAGGGATATGGGAGGAAGGGGGGGGGGGAGAAAATCAGGATGTTGAATTTGATGATCAGCCATGATCAAAATGAATGGCGGAGCAGGCTCGAAGGGCCGAATGGCCTCCTCCTGCTTCTAGTTTTGATGTTTTAATTCAGAAGCAGGAATTCAGGAGAAACTGCTTTCCCCCAGAAAGTGATGAGAATATGGAACTTGTTACCGCAGGCAGTGGTTGAGATATATCAGAATGCGAGTCTTTCTTTGATCAGGAGGACTTCGGAAGTGTGTGTGAAAACAATGGAGGATGGTGTCAGGAATTTCAGGAGTGCACCTGTGCTCAGTCCTGTGGTCGGTGATGTCCGGGTGTCCCATTTCTACTGTGATGATAAGAATTTAACTGAGGTGTAATTAAGGTGTGTCCTGACCACAGAATGAGACAGGTTTCACACCACGCTCTGCTGATCTGGCTCTCTGGCTCAGCTCACTGTTTGCTTTGCTGATTCTTGTTCCTCTTTCATTTGACACAGATCTCTTCCCCCTGGCCACTTCACTACACTGTCCAGGTCTCTGCCTCTCGATCTCCCCCCTACTTCTAGCGCTTTGCACACCGCTCTGTTACACGGTTACGTCGCCTGCCACTTGCCAGTCGGAGAGTCGTTGAAATCTCCGCTCAGGCCGGTGGGCTACAAAGTGGCAGCTGCTGTTCACGAAGCATCTACAGCTCGCAAACAGGCCATTCAGTCCATCTGAGCCATGCTGTTTATACTCCAGGTGAGCCCCCAACCACCCCCCCCTTGGAGTTAGATGAGGAAAGTCCCAGATTCCCACCCCACTCCCTCTGGCCCCCTCCCCCACTGACCCCCTGCCCCATTGGCCCATGCCCCCCTCTGGCCCCCTCCCCCGCTCTCCCTCTAACCCCCTGCTGCACACTCCCTCCGGCTCCCTGCCCCATTGGCCCATGCCCCCCTCTGGCCCCCTCCCCCGCTCTCCCTCTGACCCCCTGCTGCACATTCCCTCCGACTCCCTGCCCCATTGGCCCATTTCCCCTTCCGGCCCCCTCCATCACACTCTGGACGAGATTTTGTGTTGACCGTGCATCTTTAAAATTGGAATCACATTAATTTGATTTTTTTGTTGGCATTGTCCCTAGATATGATTGATCTTTGGGCAGCTTTGGTCTTCTTGTGGGCTTTTCAAAAAAAAAAAATTAGACCCAAGAAGCTGCCCGAAGGTCAGAATCAGCAGCCCAGCAACTTGACACTGACAGACCGGCTTTAAAAAGATTGGAACTTTCCAGTTTGGATCTGGTTTCAGCCGGTGTGTGGCTCCAGCTGTTCAGTCTGGACGATGAGAAACTCAGTTTAGAGCCTTAAACCTGCCCGTGCCCCACTCGCACCCTCCCTCTCTCTCCTGATTTCCTGAGGAGCCTTTCGAGGATATATGGTGCAGACTCGACGGGCCGAATGGCCTCCTTCTGCACTGTAGAGATTCTATGATATTGGATAAAACAAGATGCAAGAACCTCATCACCGAAGAGGTTTAAAAGTAGACGATTAGGATCCAGTCGCTGTAAACGGAGTAAAATTGCTGTTTAAACTACACCAGGAGAAAGGAACTGTATGGATACAGCACCTCCGACGACCTCTGACTGAGGATGTGAAAGGCACTATACAAATGCAAGTTTTGCAACCAGGAGTCACAGTCTGAGGATACGGGGTAGAACATTTAGGACAGACATGAGGAGACATTTCTTCACCCAAAGAGTGGTGAGCCTGTGGAATTCATTACCACAGGAAGTAGTTGATGCCAAAACATTGAATGTATTCAAGAAGCGGCTGGATATAGCACTTGGGGCGAATGGAGTTTGCACGTTCGTGTCTGTGTGGGTTTCCTTCGGGTGCTCTGGTTTCCGCCCACAGTCCAAAGATGTGTGGGTTAGGTGGATTGGCCACGCTAAATTGCTCCTTAGTGTCAGGAGGATTAGCAGGGTAAATATGTGGGTGTTACGGGGATGGGGCCTGAGTGTGGATTGTGGTCAGTGCAGACTCGATGGGCCTCCTTCTGCACTGTAAGGATTCTATGATCCTATGGATCAAAGGTTATGGAGAGAAAGCAGGATTAGGCTACTGATTTGGATGATCAACCATGATTGTGATGAATGGCAGAGCAGGCTCGAAGGGCCGAATGGCCTCATTCTGCTCCTATTCTCTACGTTTTTATGTTTCTTTGATGGCGAGGGGGTGGGGTGGGGTTGTTCCAGACCCTCTCCTGGCGGAATAGCCCCCAACAATCTCCAGCTGCGTTCACTACAGAGACGGCCGCGCAGGTGAAGCAGGAGTGAGGTGCAACTTGGCATTAACCCCATTGCGACATTAATCACCACTCCCGGTAAAGGTAGGCTCAACCGAAGAGTGAAAAACAGAGAAGATAAAAGTGGCAAGTCGGCACGGCCAGACAACATTCGAAGCAACGTTCGCCATTAAACATCTACATCCACCTTGACCGAGGACCGAGATAATCGTACCTTTTGCTCTTTTCTCTCCTGAGACGCGTGACATTTTTCGAGACCCCAGGCACGCATAAAGTCCCTCAGGTACCCAAACAAGGTGACAATCCCATAGCCCATGTAGGTGAGGACAGGCACGTATATCGGAGGCTGCTCAAATGTTTCTGAAAAAACCTTCTTGTGATGTTCCACCGTGGGCTTGACTTTGTACTGTGGGGGAAAGAACCAAAGGGAAGATCGGTTAGTGATTTCATTTGATTTATTGTTGTCACGTGTATTAGTATACAGTGAAAAGTATTGTTTCTTGTGCATCGACCATAAGACCAAAAGACATAGGAGCAGAATTAGGCCACTCGGCCCATCGAGTCTGCTCCGCCATTCAATCATGGCTGATTTTCTTTTTCTCATCCCCATTCTCCTGCCTTTTCCCCATAAATCCTGATCCTCTTATTAATTAAGAACCTATCCATCTCTGTCTTAAAGATGTGCAACATACTGTTCAAAGAGTACACAGGAGAGAAGGAAAGGAGAGGGTGCCGAATGTAGCGTCACAGTCATTAGCTAGGGTGTAGAGAAAGGTCAGTTTAATGCAAGGTAGATCCATTCAAAAGTCTGACAGCAGCAGGGAAGAAGCTGTTCTTGAGTCGGTTGGTACGTGTTCTCAGACTTTTGTCTCTTTTTCCCAACGGAAGAAGGTAGAAGAGAGAATGTCCGGGGTACATGGGGGTCCTTGATTAAGCCGGCTGCTTTGTCAAGGCAGCAGGAAGTGTAGACGGAGTCGATGGATGGGAGGCTGGTTTGCGTGATGGACTGGGCTACATTCACGACCCTTTGTAGTTTCTTGCGGTCTTGGTCAGAGCAGGAGCCAGACCAAGCTGTGATGCATCCAGAAATGATGCTTTCTGTGGTACATTGGTAAAAATCGGTGAATCGCTGTGGCCATGCCGAATTTCCTTAGCTTTAGTGCGGGGGTTAGGCACCCCTTCATTCACAGACTGCGGCATGAGACTTCACCCCATGAGGATCAGCGACAAGCTAACAATGTATAACTAACTAAACTTGTGACAGCCTTCCCTCAATTCAACCTGCTTAGCATTACAGCTTACTGTTGAAAATTTAACTTTTATTTATTAGTCACAAGTGATTAACACTGCAATGAAGTTACTGCGAAAATCCCTTAGTTGCCACACTCCAGCGCCTGTTCGGGCACACTGAGGGAGAATTTAGCATGGCCAATGCACCGAACCAGCACGTCTTTCAGACTGTGGGAGGAAACCCACGCAGACACGGGGAGAACGTGCAGACTCCACACAGACAGTGACCCCAAGCCGGGAATCGAACCCGGGTCCCTGGCGCTGTGAGGCAGCATTGCTAACCACTGTGTCACTGTGCTGACCACCGTGAAGTTATAGTCAAGGTTACAGACACTGTGTGAACAGTTCTAGTCTCAATATTATGAAAGGGATATACAGATACTGCAGGAGATGCAGAAAGTATTTACACAAACCTCTCTGGAAAGATTGAACAGGCTTGGGTTCATTTATTTTTTTTGAAAAGGCCAGTGGTGACCTGATAGAGAGGTCTTTACAATGATGAAGGGGTTTGATAGACACAGAGATGTTTGTGCTTGTGGAGGAGATCGCAACTAGACACCATAAGTTTGATGGTTGCAAATAAATCCAATGGGGAATTCAGGAGAAACTCTTTAGACAGTGAGCGGCGAGAATGTGGAACCTTGTTAGCGCAGGGGATGGTCACGGTGATTCGGAGGAAGCTGGGTAAACCCGTGAGGGAGAAAGGAATAGAAGAATATGTTGATAGGATGAGATGAAGAGGGAGTGGGAGGGGGTTTACAAGAAACACCAACACTGGTATGGACCAGATGGGCCAAATGACCCGTTACTGTGCTGCAGCGTGTTTGGCAGAGAGGGATGGAGGACAGCATTTATCAGTTTGTCAATATCTCCCACCCCTTCACAGGTTTCCACTGACGATGCTGAACAAATGTGTGCAAAGTTCCGCTGGATTGCACTGTGCAGCAGCCTGCTCAGCCTGGGAATCGAGAACAAGGATCCCAGCGAAGGCTCCCCCTCTGGATTTCCTTTCCGTCCACACATATTCCCAGTTTCCGGGATCTCTGCGCTCCTCTCAGTCCAGCCTCTTTGATTTCAATCACCCCACCCTTGGCAGCCAAGCCTTCAGTTGCCGAGACCCCCAGTTCACCCGGAACTCCCTCCACAAACCTCTCCGCCTCACCTTCCTCTCTCCCCCTTTACCCCTCTCCCTTTCTCCCCCTTTACCCCTTCCCCTTTCACCCCCTTTAGCCCTCGCCCCCCTTTAGCCCTCTCCTTCTCTCCCCCTTTTTCCCCCTTTAACCCTTCCCCTCTCACCCCCTTTAACCCTCTCCGTCCCTCCCCCTTTAACCCTCTCTCCCCCTTTAACCCTCTCCCTCTCTCCCCCTTTAACCTTCTCCCTCTCTCCCCCTTTAACCCTCTCACCCCCTTTAACCCTCTCTAACTACGTTCTTGCTCCCACTGTGTGTTGATTAAGGTGAAGCACGCTGTTATACGTTACTACATTGGAGATGCTAGATAACAGGAGAATGTTACTAGCCTGCTAGACACCAGCAACTGCACATAAACCAAGGCTTCAAACTGTGACCTCTCTGCGTTGCAGCCTCCACAATCTCCAACCTGAAATAATTTTGTAACCTCAAACAATCAGCATTTGCAGTTCACAGTGTGCTCCAGCGTAGGGGGTGGCCACTCAGCCCCTTGTACTAGCGCCAGCTGCTTCGGACTTCTCCCACTTTAATACAACTTGAGAAGCAGCCTGGAGTTTTTAAACTGACTGGCGAGCATTCAGACCCGTCTTGGCTCTCTGGCTCTGGGGTAAACACAGAAAGAGTTTTAACAACACCAGTTTTAAAACTCTTACTGTATTTACCCCAATCCAACGTCGGCATCTCCACATCTCTGGCTCTGCACAGGGCGAGAGACACACTGTGTTCCTTGCAAGGTTTAATATTTATTTTTAGACATCCAGTCAGTTCTCTGCGTTGGGACAAATTGAAATCTAAAGCGCCCCTCTAAAAATAAATAGCAGCAATGTGAGGAGGACTGTCCCTCTGTGACATCCACCCCTCAATCACCCCCAAAAGCCTCTTGCCTCTCCACCACACCTTCCCTTTCAAGCTGAGGAAATGCAACACCTGTCCTTTTACCTCCTCCCTTCTAACTGTGCCAGCCTATAAACGCGGTGAAGCAGAGAAGGATTGGTATTCCTTTGACTCCAGCATCCCACTTTCACTATAGTCACCCAGAGACCTAGGGTAATGCTGTAGGGACCTCCATTCAATCCACAAGCATGACCCCCTCACCTGTCCTTCTAATTCTCCACCTTCCTCCCACTCACCAACCTCGGCCGTTCCCGGCGAAGCCCAAACTCAAAGAACCCCCACCTCAGCTTTCGGTCAGGCCCTTTCCAGCCTTCCTGGCTAAACACTGAATCTCAGAACATAACCACTTCCTCCATCTTGTCAGACAGCAACTGTTGGCAATGCTCCTGCATTTGCCATTTACACCTCCTCTAGACCCATCTCCTTAGTGGTTTGATACAATGGAGTGTCTCGCTCGGCCATTTCCGAGGGGTTAACCACATTGCTGTGACTCTGGAGTCACATGTAGGCCAGACCGGGTAAGGATGGCAGATTTCCTTCCCTAAAGAATATTAGTGACCCAGATGACTTTTTACAACAATCGACAATGGTTCCATGATCATCAGTACATAGAACATAGAACATAGAACATAGAACATTACAGCGCAGAACAGGCCCTTCGGCCCACGATGTTGCACCGACCAGTTAAAAAAAAAAACTGTGACCCTCCAACCTAAACCAATTTCTTTTCGTCCATGAACCTATCTACGGATCTCTTAAACGCCCCCAAACTAGGCGCATTTACTACTGATGCTGGCAGGGCATTCCAATCCCTCACCACCCTCTGGGTAAAGAACCTACCCCTGACATCGGTTCTATAACTACCCCCCCTCAATTTAAAGCCATGCCCCCTCGTGCTGGATTTCTCCATCAGAGGAAAAAGGCTATCACTATCCACCCTATCTAAACCTCTAATCATCTTATATGTTTCAATAAGATCCCCTCTTAGCCGCCGCCTTTCCAGCGAAAACAATCCCAAATCCCTCAGCCTCTCCTCATAGGATCTCCCCTCCATACCAGGCAACATCCTGGTAAACCTCCTCTGCACCCTCTCCAAAGCCTCCACATCCTTCCTGTAATGTGGGGACCAGAACTGCACACAGTACTCCAAGTGCGGCCGCACCAGAGTTGTGTACAGTTGCAACATAACGCTACGACTCCTAAATTCAATCCCCCTACCAATAAACGCCAAGACACCATATGCCTTCTTAACAACCTTATCTACTTGATTCCCAACTTTCAGGGATCTATGCACACATACACCTAGATCCCTCTGCTCCTCCACACTATTCAAAGTCCTCCCGTTAGCCCTATACTCAACACATCTGTTATTCCTACCAAAGTGAATTACCTCACACTTCTCCGCATTAAACTCCATCCGCCACCTCTCGGCCCAACTTTGCAACCTGTCTAGATTCTTAATTCCAGATTTTTTTTATTTAATTCAAATTTTGCCATCTACCATGGTGGGATTCCACCCCACTACCCTGGGTCTCTGCAATACTAGTCCAGTGACAATAATATTACGCCAACACCTCCCCCTATCACCATCCCGGGAGTTACCACTGACCAGAAACTTAACTGGACCAGCCATATAAATACTGTGGCTACAAGAGTAAGTCAGAGGCTGGGAATCCTGCGGCAAGTAACTCACCTCCTGATTCCCCGAAGCCTGTCCATCAAATCCTGGAACTGCCTCCCTGTGTGTACCTACACCTCAGGGATTGCAGAGGTTCAAGAAGGCGGCTCACCACCACCTTCTCAAGGGCAATTAGGGATGGACAATTTTATGATTGATGACAATTTTAGGGATTGGCCACATTTTATGAATGAGAAAAAAAATCTATTTCGTTACCTGTCCCAAGATTGGGAATGTTAAAATCGGCCTCTGCTGGACCAGGAGACAATGCTGGTCAGGAAGTAGGGGCGAGTGGATGACGGGGATTTGGGGTGAGTTGGGACACGAAGCCAAAGAAAAAGCACGCTGAAAACAAACCTTATACTAACATAAAGGTTTGAAGTTTATTTATGAGTCACAAGTAGGCTTACATTAACACTGCAATGAAATCACTGTGAAAATCCCCTAGTCGCCACACTCTGGTGCCTGTTTGGGTACACTGAGGGAACATTTAGCCTGGCGAATGCACCCAACCAGCACATCTTTCGGACTGTGGGAGGAAACCGGAGCACCCGGAGGAAACCCACGCAGACACAGGGAGAACATACAGACTCCATACAGACAGTGACCCAAGCCAGGAATCGAACCCGGGTCCCTGGCGCTGAGGCAGCAGTGCTAACCACTGTGCCACCCCAAACATGGAGTTATTTCAAAATCCTCCCCATTAAACATCTATCCATTGACTCTGTCTACACTTCCCGCTGCCTCGGCAAAGCAGCCAGCATAATTAAGGACCCCACGCACCCCGGACATTCTCTCTTCAACCTTCTTCCGTTGGGAAAAAGATACAAAAGTCTGAGGTCATGTACCAACCGACTCAAGAACAGCTTCTTCCCTGCTGCCATCAGACTTTTGAATGGACCTACCTGCCTTATATTAAGTTGATCTTTCTCTACACCCTCGCTATGACTGTAACACTACATTCTGCACCCTCTCTTTTCCTTCTCTATGTACGGTATGTTTTGTCTGTATAGCATACAAGAAAACAATATTTTTCACTGTATAATAATACATGCGACAATAATAAATCAAATCAAATCCCACCTTCTTCCATTGGGAAAAAGATACAAAAGTCTGAGGTCACGTATCAACCGACTCAAGAACAGCTTCTTCCCTGCTGCCATCAGACTTTTGAATGGACCTACCTTGCATTAAGTTGATCTTTCTCTACACCCTAGCTATGGCTGTAACACTACATTCTGCACTCTCTCCTTTCCTTCTCTATGAACGGTATGCTTTGTCTGTATAGCGTGCAAGAAACAATACTTTTCACTGTATCCCAATACATGTGACAATAATAAATCAAATCAAAACATCATCTTCAATATTGAATTCATTCATTCTTTTTTAAAATGTATTTACCAACTTCATGTACAGAGTTATTATTGTTCTCAGCAACACAAACCTACATGACGTTGAATAAAATAGGAAACGCTCCCCCGAGAAAACTTGTTTTGAACATGTTCGAGGAGGATAAAACAAGTTTCGCAGCAGCTTATCTCTGCTGTGTCTTAACAGATCCAGGAATGGATCTGGGGCACTCCAAATTGGAAAGGATTTGGGGGATGGAAGAACACGGTGGCGGACTAGAGTCTGCCAGGCTCCAACAACATCCCAGAGGCTCCACACCAGCCAGGATAAAGTAGCCCCACTTGATTGTGCGGGTTAGGTTGATTGGCCAGGTTAAAAATTGCCCCTTCGAGTCCTGAGATGCGTAGGTTAGAGGGATTAGCAGGTAAAATATGTGGGGTAGGGCCTGGGTGGGATTGTGGTCGGTGCAGACTCGATGGGCCGAATGGCCTCCTTCTGCACTGTAGGGTTTCTATGATTCTATGATTGGCACCTCATCCACCACCGTAAACATTCACTCCCTCTACCGCTGATGCACAGTGGCAGCAGTGTGTACCATCTCCAAGATACACTGCAGCAACTTACCAAAGTTCCTTCTATACCACCTTCCAAACCTGCCATCTCTACCACCTAGAAGGACAAGGGCAGCGAATGCCTGGGAACACCACCACCTGCAAGTTCCGCTCCCAATCACACACTCTCCTCACTTGGAAATATATCGGCCGTTCCTGTACTGTCGCTGGGTCAAAATCCTGGAACTCCCTCTCTAACAGCACTCTGGGTGTACCCACACTACACGGACTGCAGTGGTTTCAAGGTGGCGGCTCACTACCAGCTGCTCAAAGGGCAATTAGGGATAAGAGACAAACCTATAAAACTCGAACAAAACTAGACAGGGTAGATGCAAGAAGGATGTTCCCGATGGTGGGGGTGTCCAGAACCAGGGTTCACAGTCTGAAGGTACAGGGTTGACCGTTTAGGACAGAAATGAAGAGAAATTTCTTCACCCAGAGAGTGGTGAGCCTGTGGAATTCATTACCACAGAAAGTAGTTTTAAAAAAAATTTATATCCAATCAAGAAACCAAATTGGCCCAATCAGAGTACCTACAAGAGAAACATTACAGATCCAAGCTGACAAGACAGGGCCCATTCTTCCTGTCTTGGGCTCAATCAACAAGGTCCAAGCAGATAGAAGCAGGCATTACATAAGATCATAGACCATAAGACATAGGAGCAAAATTAGGCCACTCGGCCCATCAAGTCTGCTCCACCATTCAATCATGGCTGATATTTTTCTCATCCCCATTCTCCTGTCTTTTCCCCATAACCCCTGATCCCCTTATTAATCAAGAACCCCTCTATCTCTATCTTAAAGACATTCAATGACCTGGCCTCCACAGCCTTCTGCGGCAAAGAGTTCCACAGATTCACCACTCTCTGGCTGAAGAAATTCCTCCTCATCTCTGTTTCAAAGGATCATCCCTTTAGCCTGAGGTTGTGCCCTCTGGTTCTAGTTTTTCCTACTAGTGGAAACATCCTTTCCACGTCCACTCTATCCAGGCCTCGCAGTATCCTGTAAGTTTGAATAAGATCCCCCCTCATCTTGAATCCCCTCCTAGGCTTGATCTGAGCTCCATCTTAGCCAAAAGGCCTCCCCTTGCTCCTATTTTCTGTTTTTATGTTTCTTTGGGTAACAAATGCTGGCCTAACCAGCGATGGCACACAATCTGTGAATGAATGAAGGAACTATTTCACAACAGAGTTGTTGGGACCAAGTGCAGGAAGGGAGGGAATGATGGCTGGGAGTCAGTCAGGATGAGGGAAGGGACAGGGTAGAGAGAGAGAGGGGGTTGTTGAAGTTCAAGGCAGGTGAGGTTGATGAGGAAGCAGGTTGAGAAGTGGCAAAGTGGAATCATGACGATTGATATTGGATAACAGAAATGACCAGGTCTGGTTTACAAACGGAGATCATCGAATCATAAAATCCTACAGTGTAGAAGGAGGCCATTTGGCCCATTGAGTCTGCACCGACCACAATCCCACCTATCCCCATAACCCCATGCATTTACCCTAGCTAGTCCCCCTGACAAAAGGGGCAATTTAGCCTGGCCAATCAACCTAACCCGCATATCTTTGGACTGTGGGAGGAAACCCAGTAAGAAGTTTAACAACACCAGGTTAAAGTCCAACAGGTTTATTTGGTAGCAAAAGCCACACAAGCTTTCGGAGCTCTAAGCCCCTTCTTCAGGTGAGTGGGAATTCTGTTCACAAACGGAGCTTATAAAGACACAAACTCAAGCTCATTGACTGTGCCGCCCCCCTCCCCCCCCATGATTTTTTTCCCCCTCAGTTCACCTCCGGGTTCTGTTTGACCCGCGGATCGGGAGGATAGAGGGACATGCCAACTGCGGAATTGGGTTGAAACTCCCACCTCACCTACAAATCAGAAAAGCAGAATACTGAGGGTGCTGGAATTATAAAACAACAGAAAATGCAGGAATACTCGGTAGAGGTCTGGTGGCATCTGTGGAGGGAGTGACAAAGTCATTGGGTGGATTTTCCAGTTGCACTCGTCCCAAGACCAGAAAATTCCATCCGAGGTTGATGCACCTTTGCATAGTCCGTGTCCCGCCCACTACGATTCCCATGGCGGGCGGGACAGGAAAGTTCCACCCATCAAGACAATGTCCAGACTTGGGCTGACAAGTGGCAAGTAACATTCGCACCACACAAATGCCAGGCAACGACCATCACCAATAAGAGACACTCTAACTACCACCCCCTGACTTCAATGGTGTTACCATCACTGAATCCCCCACCGTCAACATCCTTGGGGTTACCATTGACCAGAGATTCAACTGGACTCACCACGTAAACACAGTGGCTACAAGAGCAGGTCAGAGGCTAGGAATACTGCGGCGACTAACTCACCTCCTGATTCCCCAAAGCCTATTCACCATCTACAAGGCACAAGTCAGGAGTGTGATGGAATACTCCCCACTTGCCTGGATGGATGCAGCACCAACAACACTCAAGAAGTTTGACACCATCCAGGATAAAGCAGCCCCGCTTGATTGGCACCAGATCCATAAACATCCACTCCCTCCACCACCGACGCTCAGTAGCAGCAGTGTGTACTATCTACAAGATGCACTGCAGCAATTCACCAAAGATCCTTAGACAGCACCTTCCAAACCCACGACCACTTCCATCTAGAAGGACAAGGGCAGCAGATACATGGGAACAACACTACCTGCAAGTTCCTCTCCAAACCACTCACCATCCTGACTTGGAAATATATCGCCGTTCCTTCACAGTTGTTGGGTCAAAATCCCGGAATTCCCTCCCTAACGGCATTGTGGGTCAACCCACAGCACGTGGACTGCAGCGATTCAAGAAGGTGGCTCACCACCACCTTCCCAAGGGCAACTAGGGATGGGCAATAAATGCTGGCCAGTCAGCGACGCCCATGTTCCCAAATGAATAAAAATCAGAAAAGACGATTCTGTCTCTCTCTCCACGTAGCCTACTATAACCTCCTGAATATTTCCAGCGTTGTCTGCTTTTATTCCTCTCTTTTACAACACAGCATGGTGCCATTTTTAAACTACAGACTAAAACAGTGGTCAGGGTGCGTACTGTAAACTGGAGTATCCAAGAACGGTTTGCACATAGCGCTAGGCAGAATGTTAAAACGAAACTCACACAGCAGCCCTGGTCTTTTTGGAAGCAGAATCGATATTTCCACTTCTCCACAATCTCCCCATGTGGCTGGTTATTTTTATTTTCCAAATCTCGTGATCATTCGTGCACTTCCAGTGACCCTTGACATGACTGGAAAGTGACTTTTGCTTGGGGGGGGGGGGGGGGGGGGGGGGGGCGGGTGGCATTAATTGCCTCACGCTTCAGAGGGTTGAGATTATAGGTTATCTATGCCGCTTACCCAGGGTTAAAGCTTCACTGCAGCCCTGCGGCGAGAGATACATTCTCAAGTTGTCAATCCTCTGGATGTCCCAGCTCTGGAGGTCACCCTCACTCGAAACGTTGGCTCTATTCTCTCTCCACCGATGCTGTCAAACCTGCTGAGATTTTCCAGCATTTTCTGTTTTTGTATTATTCTGATCTTTGTTTTGCCCCCACCCCCCCCCCCCCTTCCATGTACCCAACCTCCTCCAGTCCCACAACTGAAGTCATAGAGTCAAACACCACAGAAACAGGCCATTCAGCCCACCACGTCCATGCCAACCATCAAATGCCAATTCTTCACTAATCCCATTTACCAGCACTATGGAGTCACACAGCACAGAAACAGGCCATTCAGCCCACCAGGTCTATGCTGACTCTCCGAGATAAGATCATAAAATAGATACAACACAGCAGAAGTCCATTTGCCCCTTTGTGTTTCCCGGAGTTCTGAAGCAGCAATTCTCCGATTCCCACTCCCATAAAAAACTACAAAAGGTCATGAACGTAACCCAATCCATCACTCAAGCCAGCCTCCCATCCATTGACTCTGTCTACACTTCCCGCTGCCTCGGCAAAGCAGCCGGCATAATCAAGGACCCCCACGCAACCCGGACATTCTCTCTTCCACCTTCTTCCATCGGGAAAAAGATACAAGATATGTCTGAGGTCACGTACCAACCGACTCAAGAACAGCTTCTTCCCTGCTGCTGTCAGACTTTTGAATGGACCTACCTCGCACTAAGTTGATCTTTCTCTACACCCTAGCTATGACTCCAACACTACATTCTGCACTCTCTCCTTTCCTTCTCTATAAACGGTATGCTTTGTCTGTATAGTGCGCAAGAAACAATATTTTTCACTGTATACTAATACATGTGACAATAATAAATTAAACATTTTTGTTCCCTGTAACCCCACGTTTTAATTTCCTTTAGATAATTATCTATTTCTTTCGAAAACCATGATTGAGCCTGCCTCCGGCACACTCACAGGCAGCACATTCCAGATCTTAACCACTCGCTGCATGAAAAATAATTTCCTCGTGCCACCTCTGCTTCTCGATCCTTCCACCAATGGGAACAGTTTCTCCCTGTCTGTGCTGTCCAGGCTCCCTCATGATTTTGAACATCTTCATCAAATCTCCTCTCAACCTTTGCTATTCCAAGGAAAACTACGACTCAGCTACGACTCTCACCAACTTTTACAGAGTTGGTAGTAGCCGTGATGTGGAGATGCCGGCGTTGGACCGGGTTGGGCACAGTAAGAAGTCTCACAACACCAGGTTAAAGTCCAACAGGTTTATTTGGTAGCACGAGCTTTCGGAGCGCTGCTCCTGCACTCACCTGATGAAGGAGCAGCGCTCCAAAAGCTCGTGATTCCAAATTAACCTGGTGTTGTGAGACTTCTTACTGAATTTTTACAGATGCACCACAGAAAGCATTCTTTCTGCTTGTATCACAGCTTGGTATGGCTCCTGCTCTGCCCAAGACCGGAATGAACTACAAAAGGTTGTGAATGTAGCCTAATCCATCACACAAACCAGCCTCCCATCCATTGACTCTGTCTACACTTCCCGCTGCCTCGGAAAAGCAGCCAATATAATTAAAGACCCCACTCACCCCGCACATTCTCTCTTCCACCTTCTTCCGTTGGGAAAAAGATACAAAAGTCTGAGGTCATGTACCAACCGACTCAAGAACAGTTTCTTCCCTGCTGCCATCAGACTTTTGAATGGACCTACCTTGCATTAAGTTGATCTTTCTCTGCAACCTAGCTATGACTGTAACCCTACATTCTGCACTCTCTCCTTTCCTTCTCTATGAACGGTATGCTTTGTCTGTATAGCGCGCAAGAAACAATACTTTTCATTGTCTATCAATACATGTGACAATAATAAATCAAATCAAATAAAACATTCCCAGCTTCTCCGATCTATCTTGGAACTGACGTTCCTCATGCCTGGAATCATTGCTATGATGAATCCTTTCTGCGCTCTATCGAAAGCCGTCACATTCTTTCTGAAGGAAGATTTGGACAACACTCCAGTTGAGGCTGAACTTTTCAAGAAGGGTTCACCATAGTCTCGAGGTTCTGCACTCCTCCAAGTCTGGCCTCTTGGCAGTCCCTGACACACGGACCCTCATGCCTTCAGCAGCCTGGATCCTAAGCTCTGGAACGCCCTCCCTGAATCTCACCGCCTCCCTTTCTTCCTCTCCTTAAAACCCACCTCCTTCACCAAGCTTCAGTGACTGACCCAATCCCTCCTTATGTAGCTCAGTCTATATTTCATAGAATCATAGAATCCATACAGTGCAGAAGGAGGCCATTCGGCCCATCGAGTCTGCACCAAACAGATCCCTATTCCCATAACCCCACACATTTACCCTGCTAATCCCCCTGACACTATGGTCAATTTAGCATGGCCAATCAACCTAACCTGCACATCTTTGGACTGTGGGAGGAAACCGGAGCACCAGGAGGAAACCTAAGCAGACACGGGGAGAATGTGAAAACTCTATACGGACAGTGACCCAAGCCGGGAATCGAACCCGGGTCCCTGGCGCTGTGAGGCAGCAGTGCTAACCACTGTGCCAGCGTGCCGCCCATTTCATCTAATAATATTCCTGTGGAGTATTTGGGGCTGTTAGTGTCCTGGTGTGTGTAGGTCAGAGGGATTAGTGGGGTAGTGGGGATAAGACCTGGGTAGGATTGTTGTCAGTGTAGACCCGATGGGCCGAATGTCCTCCTTCTGCACTGTACAGTTTCTATGATTCTATTTGCAATGTTGCTGTGTTTCTGCCAGTGCATCACAACAACATGTTGTGTAAATAATCTTTCCCCTCGTGTCACATTTGTAAAATGTATTTATTAGTCACAAGTAAGGCTTACATTAACACTGCAATGAAGTTACTGTGAAATTCCCCTAGTCGACACAGTCCAGTGTCTGTTCGGATCAGTACACCTAACTAGCACATCTTTCCGACTATGGGAGGAAACCGGAGCACCCGGAGGGAACCCATGCAGACACGGGGAGAACGTGCAGACTCCGCACAGACAGTGATCCGAGCCGGGAATCAAACCCGGGTCCCTGGCGCTGTGAGGCAGCAATGGTTATTCTGTCAATTGTCTGAAATCTGTGTCCTCCACTTTCCAATCCTCTTACCACTGGAAACAGTTGCTCCTGAATTACACAAAATCCCTTCAGGATTTTGAACATCAAATCTCCCCTTTAACCCCCATCTCCTCTAACCGCATCCCCCCATCCCGCTCAAAGCAGGACAACCTTGGTGGGGCATTTGTAATTTTTCAGACGAGACGTTAAACAGAAGGCCCCCCCTCGGGTATGCCTCACAGATCCCACAGCATCATTTTGAAGGAGAGCAGGGGAGTTATTCCCCTGGGGTCCTGCCCAATATTTATCCCTCAATCCACATCACACCAAAACAGAAGATTATCTGGCTACGGTCGCATTGCTGGGAGCTTGCTGTGCGTTAGTTGGCCGCCACATTTCCCATGCTGCAACAATGACCACACTTCAAAAAATATTTAAGTAAAAGCAAAAAGAATTGCAGGTGCTGGAAGTCTGAAATAAAAATGGAAAAGTCTGAAAAGACACAGCAGGTTTAGGCGGCACGGTGGCACAGTGGTTAGCACTGCTGCCTCACTGCGCCAGGGACCCGGGTTCAATTCCAGCCTCGGGTCACTGTCTGTGTGGAGTCTGCACGTTCTCCCCACGTCTGCATGGGTTTCCTCCGGGGGCTCCGGTTTTCTCCCACTGTCCAAAGATGTGCGGGTTAGGTGGATTGGATGTGCTCAATTGCCCCTTAGTGTCAGGGGGACCAGCTAGGGTAAATGCATGGGGTTGTGGGGATAGGGCCTGGGTGGGATTGTGGTCAGTACAGTCTCAATGGGCCAAATGGCCTCCTTCTGCACTGTAGGATTCTATGATCTGTAGAGAGAGAGTGGCAGAGCTAACTTTTCGGGTCCATATGACGTGGAGTCAGATAGGATTCGAAACATTAACTCTATTTTCTCCCTCGGCAGACACTTGCCGAGTTTTCCAGATTTTTTCTTTCTGTTTTTACTTCAAAAATACTTCATTGGCTGCAGAGCAGTCCGGGGTGGTCACAAAAAAGACGCTATAGAAATGCAAGTGTTTCTTTTTTTAGGCTAATGTTTTCACCAACAACAAGTCACCACATTTCAAAAGTAATTCATGTGGGATTTGGGAGGTGTTGTAAGGTTCATTCCAACTGGCAAGAGAGGCTCAGCCCATTGTAGAATCATAGAATCCTACAGTGCAAAACGAGGCCACTCGGCCCATCGAGTCTGCACCGACCACAACCCCACCCAGGCCTTATCCCCATAACGCCATGCATTTACCCTAGCTAGTCCTCCTGACACTAAAGGGCAATTTAACATGGCCAATCCATCTAACCAGCATGTCTTTCGGACTGTGGGAGGAAACCGGAGGAAACCGGAGCACCCGGAGGAAACCCACGCAGACATGAGGAGAACGTGCAAACTCCACACAGACATTGACCCGAGCCGGGAATCAGACCCAAGTCCCTGGCGCTGTGTGGCAGCAGTACTAACCACTGTGCCACTGTGTGTGGATGAACAGAGAGATCTCGGTGTCCATGTGCATAGATCCCTGAAAGTTGGCACCGAGGTTGATAGGGTTGTTAAGAAGGCATATGGAGTGTTAGCTTTTATTGGTAGAGGGATTGAGTTTCGGAGCCAGGAGGTCATGTTGCAGCTGTACAAAACTCTGGTGCGTACTTGGAGTATTGCGTACAGTTCTGGTCGCCGTATTATAGGAAGGATGTGGATGCAATGGAAAGAGTGCAGAGATTTACTAGGATGTTGCCTGGTATGGTGGGAAGGTCTTATGAGGAAAGGCTGAGGGACTTGAGGTTGTTTTCATTAGAGAGAAGGTTAAGAGGTGACTTAATAGAGGCATACAAGATGATCAGAGGATTAGATAGGGTGGATAGTGAGAGCCTTTTTCCTCGGATGGTGATGGCTAGCACGAGGGGACATAGCTTTAAATTGAGGGGTGATCGATATAGGACAGATGTCAGAGGTAGGTTCTTTACTCAGGGAGTGGTAAGGGCATGGAATGTCCTGCCTGCAGCAGCAGTGGACTCGCCAACATTAAGGGCATTTAAATGGTCATTGGATAAACATATGGATGCTATTGGAAAAGTGTAGGTTAGATGGGCTTTAGATTGGTTTCACTGGTCGGCACAACATCAAGGGCCGAAGGGCCTGTACTGCGCTGTTATATTCTATCTGCCGCCCATCAGATAGGGGTCAGTATGCAGATTAATGTGTGCTGAGGGACTCACTCAAGCTTGGGGCAGATGCCGTCAAGATGCAATGGGTAAAGGTCACTGTCATTGGCCTTTCAGCCAATGTACACCGAGAGGCTAGTAACCGGGTAAAACCCCTTGGACTGTAAGCTTCAGTTTGATTGTATATATCAAACATAACTTGTTTTGTAGCATCTCAGAGTGCCACATGACTGGTGTATATAATTTAAACAGAATTGTACCCTCTGTAATGAAAATATCAAAACATTTGTGATGCTCAGATACTACTAAATTGAAGCACCTCTGTGGAGAATGTGAATATGGGCACACGGTGGCAAAGTGGTTATGGGCAATATGGTGGCATAGTGGTTAGCACTGCTGCCTCACAGCGCCAGGGACCCGAGTTCGATTCCGGCCTCAGGTCACTATCCGTATGGAGTCTCCACGTTCTCCCCGTGTCTGCGTGGGTTTCTTCCGGGTGCTCCGGTTTCCTCCCACACGATGTGCCGGTTGGGTGGATTGGCCATGCTAAATTGCCCCTTAGTGTCCAAAGGCATACAGGTTAGGTGGATTAGCAGGGCAAATACGTGGGATTACGGGATGGGGCTGGAGAAGATGCTTTGTCGGAGAGTCGGTGCCAACTCGATGGGCCGAATGGCTTCCTTCCGCATGTGAAATCCTGATGGGACTGGACAGGCTAGATGTGGGAAGAATGTTCCCAATGTTGGGGAAGTCCAGAACTTGGGGTCTAAGAATAAGGGGTAAGCCATTCAGGCCTGAGATGAGGAAGAACTTCTTCACTCAGAAAGTTGTGAAACTGTGGAATTTTCTACCACAGAAAGCTATTGGGTGGCACAGTGGTTAACACTGCCGCCTCACAGCATTAGGGACTTGGGTTCGATTCCCAGCTTGGGTCACTGTTTATGTGGAGTTTGCATGTTCTCCCCCGTGTCTGAGTGGGTTTCCCCCGGGTGCTCCGGTTTCCTCCCACAGTCTTAAAGATGTGCTGGTTAGGGTGCATTGGCCGCGCTAAATTCTCCCTCAGTGTACCCGAACAGGCGCCGGAGTGTGGCGACTAGGGGATTTTCACCGTAACTTCATTGCAGCGTTAATGTAAGCCTACTTGTGACACTAATAAATAAACTTTAAATTTTAACTGTTGGGGCCAGTTTGTTAGATATGTTCAAGAGGGAGCCTGGACGTGGCCCTTGCGGCTGAAGGGATCAAGGGGTATGGAGAGAAAGTGGAAGTGGGATACTGCAAGTGCATGATCAGCCATGATCATATCAAATGGTGGTGCAGGTTTGAAGCGCTGAATGGCCTCCTCCCACACCTATATCTTATGTTTCTATGCACTGTAGGGATTCTACGCTCTCTGCAATTATCTGCTATGAGAAGTTGAAATGTTTCGTGACGCTTATTTCAGGTACTTTACGAATAAGGTACATTTTTTGCAAAAGCAAAACAAACGGCCCACTGCGGGAGACAGTTCCCAGATTTATATTCTCAATCTGCCCTCTAATCAGTGAAGGCATTTACGCTGCTGAAAAGTGTCACCGAGAGGGAGGGAATGACTGCACTCCCTCCCAACCTGCTGCGACACTACCATTTCCAGCTCTGCAAATAGGGCTTGGAGCGGTTTGCGGAGTTTCCAGTACTTAACACGATTGTTCTGTCTGCACAGACACTGGTTGATTCTAATGCCTGGAGGGCTGTGGTCGCCACTATCTCCCGGAGATATGCAAAGCAAAGATTGCATTGTACCCGGTACCTCCCTGTGAGCAATCAGCGGTCAAAACACAAGAGGGTATAGAACGATCAAACATTTCATTATGAGTCACTTTTACATGGTAGTTTCAGCAAATTTTTTTTGCCAGCATAGTAAGGCAACCCTCTGCCAGCATTCTCTGGTGCTATGGGCCGCATCTAGATTACCAAACTCCCTTTCTGTAAAGCACACAGTACAATGGGACTGAAAGTATTTTATTCGTTTATGAATGCCGCCCATTGTTCATCAGCAAACAGATCAGCCAGGGCGGGCTATCTCTCCAGGTGTTCACAGCCCGAATTTTAATTGTTTCGAGGCCTTTTCTCTGTGTGTCTCCATTGCTCTCTCTTTCACTCGACGATTGGGCACAGCATACATCCCACCCCACCCTGCTGTGGAATGCCACTTCCTCTCATTGGAATGAGTCATTACAGTGCAGGAGGAGGCCGTTCGGCCCACTGAGTTTGTACCAGCAATCCAGCCAGACTTCCCACCCCACTCCACACCGCTACTTGATCCCCTTAGCCCTGTAAAAAGTCTCACAACCCCAGGTTAAAGCTCGACAGGCTTATTCGGAATCACGAGCTTTCGGAGCGCTGCTCCTTCATCAGGTGAGTCGAGAGGTAGGTTCACAATCCCCAAGCCGACAGGGGGCAACAAGGGTTGGACGGGGGCCGAAAGAAAAGTGGCAGAGCATGAAGAAAAGGGGACAAGTCCTCTCTCTGTCAGACCCCAAAAACCTAACCCTAACCCACCTCTCCACTCACCAGATGAAGGAGCAGCGCTCCAAAAGCTCGTGATTCCAAGTAAACCTGTTGGACTTTAACCTGATGTTGAGACTTCTTACTGTGCCCACCCCAGTCCAATGCCAGCATCTCCACATCATGACCCCTTAGCCCTGTAAGTTTAGTTCCCTCAAGCGCTCACCCAATTTCCTTTTGACCGTCTCCACTTTCATCACCATCTAAGCGAGCGAGTTCCAGATCATTTTCACCCGTTGCATTAAAGACTTGTCCCCCATATTCCCGCTCCTCCCCCCCCCCCCCCACCACCCCAAGACAAAACCTTGAACCTGCACTCCCGAGTTTTCGCATCATCAGCTTTTCTCTGCCGACCCGATCTAAAACTGTCGCAATTTTGTACATTCCCGAGATTAAAGAGGCAACGCAACAGAAATCTTTTCAACAATGAACAGGCTCGATGGGTTGAATGTGGAGAAAGGGTTTCCATTGGTGCCCGACTGTGTAACAAGGTGGAATGAGATTCCGCCAACAGCAAGAATGAAATTGGACGATGGATAAATATGGACTACAACACCCCAGGAAGAACTCCCCAACTGTGCAGGGTAGGCGGACTGGCCATGCTAACTTGCCCCTTAGTGTCCCAAGATGTACAGGTTAGGTGGATTGCCCATGGTAAATTGCTTCTTAGTGTCTAAAGATGTCTAGGTATGGGGTATTAGCAGGGTAAATATGTGGGGTTATGGGGATAGGGCCCAGGTAAGGTGCTCTTCGGAGAGTTGGTGCAGACTCAATGGGCCAAATGACCTCCTTCTGCACTGTAGGGATTCTATTATTCTTCCAAAAATGACCATGCATAAGTGTCCTTTACCTATAGGATTAAGAAATATATAAATTATATATATATATATACTATCGAGGGGTTCCAGCCGAGACTCAGGTGGTAGCACAATTGTCTCTGAACCGCAAGACTTTGGATCCAAGTCCCATTCTCGGGCACATAAATTTAGGCAGACACTACAGTGCAGTGCCGAGGGAGCATTGCACTGTCTGAGGAGCCGTCTTTCAGCTGTGATGTTAAACTGAGGTGGACATAGATAATTTCCCAAGGTGATACGAGAGCAGGGGAGACCCTCCCGGTGTCCTCATTTCTGCCCCTCATTCAACGTCACAAAAATGGGATAACCTGGTGATTGTCACCATGCTGCTTGTGGGATCTTGCTGTGCACAAATTGATTGTTGCCTTTCCGACATCACGACAGGAACAACACTTCAATTCATGCTTCACTGACTGTAAAGCACTTTGAGACATCCTGTGATGGCCCGGGGGAGGAGGCGGGGGGAGGGGGGGGGGGGGGGGGATGGTGGGGGAGGGGGCACTATATAAATGCAAGTCTTCCTTTCTTTTCTATACCTTTCAATCACTCTACTTAACCAGCTCAGAGAAAAAGCACTCTGTCCTGACATTAGCACTCAGTTAACCCAGATTCAAGAGTTTTACTCTCATGTGACTTACAGTTCTCCCACTTTCAATTCTGTTTTCAGGACTTTCACATTCATATTGCTTCAAATTGCAGAAAAATGTTCAGTGTTGCAGCATCAGAGACCTCCCCTCCCCCAAAGTTATCAAAAAAGGAAAGTTAAACTTATTTATTAGTGCCACAAGTAGGCTTACATTAACACTGCAATGAAGTTACTGTGAAAATCCCCCAGTCGCCACACTCTGGTGCCTGTTCGGGTACACTGAGGGAGAATTTAGCACGGCCAATGCATCTAACCAGCATGTCTTTCGGACTGTGGGAGGAAACCGGAGCACCCGGAGGAAACCCACGCAGACACGGGGAGAACATGCAAACTCTGCACAGACAGTGACCCAAGCCGGGAATCGAACCCGGGTCCCTGGCGCTGTGAGGCAGCTGTGCCAACCGCCGTGCCACCGTGCTGCCCACATTTGGGGGACGGAGGGGAAGGTGGATCTGAACTGGGCCTGCCCCATTAACACAATGTCTACAAGAGCAGGATGGAGCCCCGGTTCTCTGCTGCGAATGGCTCACTCTCTGATCCCCCAGGAGTGGAATGCGATGTTCGCCTGTAAACACTCGAGAAGTTGTTGCTATGAGGGCAGAGCTGTTTGATTAGTGCCCCCGCCATCGACCTCACTATCCATCTTCGTCACCAGCTCTGTGGCTGCGACCCACATGATCCAGATCCCTCTCTACCTCCATTAACTCCTTGAACCTCCAAGATCTCTGTACTCCTTCTCTTGCCCAAACTCAACTTGAATTTTTTTTATTGATTTGTTGGACATGGGCATCGCTGGCTAGGCCAGCATTTATTGCCCATCCCTAGTTGCCCTTGGGAAGGTGGTGGTGAGCTGCCTTCTCGAATGGCTGTGGCTTGGTCCACAATACATGTTGGGGAGGGAATTCCATTGAGTTTGGGTGAAGGGAATGGGTTGGCATGGATGGGACAGGAACTAGGTGGTGGGGGTGAGGGGATGGAAAGGTGAGGGGATGGAAGGGCAAGGGCTCGAAGGCTGAACGTTGAAGAATGCAGGCAGGATGAAGCCCCGGGGAACTGAGGCGGTCCTCGTAACCAGCCCACCCCCACACCCGGCAGCCCGTGCCCCCCCCCCCCGGGCTGTTTCGGGGGGAATGGCGAGTTCGGCTCCACCTGCCGCTACAGAACGCAAACCACACCTTTTTGAGGCACCCCCCCCCACCTCGAGGCGGGGGCCACCGAGACGGGAAACATCCGGACTCTTAATTCCATCTCTCTCCATAGGTGCTGTCTAACCTGCTGAATATTTCCGGCACCTTTTTTTTTGAATGTGTATTTCTCTCATGAAATGCTTGGTTCTTTCTGATTTTCTGTTTTGTCCCTTTGCCCAACATAATTCCCCCTCCACCCCCCATTTGACCAGCGGAAACGGTTTTTCTCTCTCAGCTTCTGTAATGACCTTAAGGAGGGCCCATGAGGTGTCGGAGTATGAGCTCCTTGATTGAGCTAACGATTGCCTGCCCAATCTGGGAGCCTCACCTGTGTGTATATATTGAGGAGCGTCAGGGCTACTAACACTCCGGATTCTGACTGTGTACCTGAAGCGCTCTTAGGAGTGGAAGAGAGTTTGTAAATAAAGGGAACCTGGGACACCGGCCTCTGAGGAGTTATTTCAGCATCTCAATTCACTTCATTCTAAAAATCACCATCAGATCACTCCGCTCTCTCCAATATTCTGCACAATCTCTTCCAGCTCACCATTAGGTGGCAGAACCTTCCGTGACCTTTGCCCCACTCCCCGAGATCCTCTCCGCCCCTCACTAAATGCCTCAACTCTTCCCCCCCCACCCCCCCCCTCACTAAATGCCTCAACTCTCCCCCCCCCCCGCCCCACCCCACCCCACCACCCCGCAGACACTTTACATCCAAGCTTCTGGCTGTGTGACACTTGTTTGGGAAGTTGGCGGGGGGTCATTAAGGAAATGGGCTGGAAACCAAGTGCAAATAATCAATCCTCCAGCGTTTCCCAAGCAGCATGTGCTAGGCTCCGTTCGCCAATCGGCCTGGGATCTTGTCGATGTCTCATTTTCGCACGCGAATCAAAGCTCGGGCGTTGTGACCGACACGTTAATGCCAGAACCACGGGAAACGCATAACCTCGTCTGACACCTTCAATATTCCAAAACCCCTTCACACGCAACACTGTCCATCACCCCCGCCCCCCCCAACAACGCCCTCTACCCCCCGCAAAACCCACTCCCCCTGCCCACCCAGCAATGCACACACCCCCGCCCCCCCAACAACGCCCTCTACCCCCCGCAAAACCCACTCCCCCTGCCCACCCAGCAATGCACACACACCCCCCGCCCCCCCTGCGACATCCACACCCCCCGCCCCCCCAACAACGCCCTCTACACCCCGCAAAACCCACTCCCCCCCCACCCAGCAATGCACACACCCCCCGCCCCCCCAACAACGCCCTCTACCCCCCGCAAAACCCACTCCCCCCCCCCCAGCAATTCACACACCCTCCGCCCCCCTTACAACGCCCTCTACCCCCCGCAAAACCCACTCCCCCTGCCCACCCAGCAATGCACACACCCCCCGCCCCCCCTGCGACATCCACACCCCCGCCCCCCCTGCGAGGTCCACACCCCCCGCCCCCCCTGCGACGTCCACACCCTCCGCCCCCCCTGCGACGTCCACACCCCCCGCCCCCCCTGCGACGTCCACACCCCCCGCCCCCTCGCGACGTCCACACCCCCCGCCCCCCCCTGCGAGGTCCACCCCCCCCGGCCAGGTCCACACCCCCTGCCCCCCCTGCGAGGTCCACCCCCCGCCCCCCCTGCGAGGTCCACCCCCCCCCGCCCCCCCTGCGAGGTCCACCCCCCCCGCCCCCCCTGCGAGGTCCACCCCCCCCGCCCCCCTGCGAGGTCCACCCCCCCCGCCCCCCCTGCGAGGTCCACCCCCCCCCGCCCCCCCTGCGAGGTCCACCCCCCCCCGCCCCCCCTGCGAGGTCCACCCCCCCCCGCCCCCCCTGCGAGGTCCACCCCCCCCGCCCCCCCTGCGAGGTCCACCCCCCCCGCCCCCCCTGCGAGGTCCACCCCCCCCGCCCCCCCTGCGAGGTCCACCCCCCCCGCCCCCCCTGCGAGGTCCACCCCCCCGCCCCCCCTGCGAGGTCCACCCCCCCGCCCCCCCTGCGAGGTCCACCCCCCCCGCCCCCCTGCGAGGTCCACCCCCCCCGCCCCCCCTGCGAGGTCCACCCCCCCCGCCCCCCCTGCGAGGTCCACCCCCCCCGCCCCCCCGCCCCCCCTGCGAGGTCCACCCCCCCCGCCCCCCCCTGCGACGTCCACCCCCCCCGCCCCCCCCCTGCGACGTCCACCCCCCCCGCCCCCCCCCTGCGACGTCTACCCCCCCCGCCCCCCCCCTGCGACGTCCACACCCCCCGCCCCCCGTGACGTCCACACCCCCCGCCCCCCCCCGTGACATCCACACCCCCCGCCCCCCCCCGTGACGTCCACACCCCCCACCCCCCCCGCGATGTCCACACCCCCTGCGACATCCACACCCCCCCGCCCTCCCCGCAGCCCCCGCCCCCCCACTTGCCCGCCACTCCCCTTTGCTTTTTGATGCATTCCTGTTCTACTTTCACAACCAGTCAAGTGATTCATTGGAAGGTTTCGACTTTGATGAAACGGCTTGTTCGCCCACAGAAGAGACATCCAAGGCAGAGAGAGAGAGAGAGAGAGAGTTCTACTTCTCTAAAGCAGTTCAGACAAGATTTCTGCAGCAAAACGAAGGCCCTTACTTTTAACTTCCTCTCCCCTACCCCACACAGCGACAGTTCTGCATTTATTCAGGTGCTGGACAACTTAAAAAGGACTGAGTGTAACATGGAATGAGGAAGGAACATTTACGGTATGATACCTATCAGCAGGAGTCTAATCAATGACTGTGTGCGAACACACGTAGGACTGAATGTGCAAACAGTTAATAGACAAGAAGGATTAAAGTAAATATAAAACATTTACAACACAACTATCAAAGAAATCTATAACCGCACCCAAAGAAAGGAGAACCTGAGTGTCAGAAAATATAGGTTTGTTCCACCGAAACGCAGAGTGAGAGAGAAACAAATGTTTATAAATTGGTTGCGAAAGAAAGTTTGCAATTAGCAATCACACCCGAATAAATACAAATCTGTTTAAAAATCATTCTAACAAAAAGTGCCAAACAAACAAATGATCATTTCACAGGAAATAATATTTTTTTTAAAAACACCTGAATAAAGTTACAACTGAGTGGAAAAATATAAGCTTGCTTAACTAAAACATTGGTTAGCTTGGTTAACTAACACAGTAGCTAGCTTGGTTAAGAAAGCATGAAGCAGAAAGGGAGAAGGTGTGAGTATTAAACAGTGAACTCCAGCAGGGAAAGAGAAGCAGAGAAAGTGACAAGCAGAAAGGGAATTGCCAGGACTTTAAAGTGCTTTAAAATATATAAAAATATAAGCAAGTGTGATAAAGTACATTTAAAAAGAAAGGGCAATCATATATAATAGATAGATATAAAAATGTAAAAAAGATGAAGGAGGGAAGAGAGAGAGAGTGAGAGAGAGATAGTGGAGAGGGAGAGAGTGATAGTGGGGTGAAGCAGACAGAGCGAGAGATTGATGGGGGAGAGAGATTCATAGAGTGAAGGATTGTAGAGGGGGAGAGTGAAAAATTGATGTGGGTAGAGAGAGACTGATGAAGGGAGAGAGAGTTTGAGGGAGTTGGGGGGGGGGGTGCTGATGAAGGGGAGAGAGTGATAGGGAAAGAGACTGAGGGAGAGAGAGGGTGACAGGGAGAGAGTGACCCTGATTCAGTGCTGAGGGAGAGAGTGAGTGAGGGGACAGTGCAGGGAGGCAGTGAGTGAGTGAGGGGACAGTGCAGGGAGGCAGTGAGTGAGTGAGGGGACAGTGCAGGGAGGCAGTGAGTGAGTGAGGGGACAGTGCAGGGAGGCAGTGAGTGAGTGAGGGGACAGTGCAGGGAGGCAGTGAGTGAGTGAGGGGACAGTGCAGGGAGGCAGTGAGTGAGTGAGGGGACAGTGCAGGGAGGCAGTGAGTGAGTGAGGGGACAGTGCAGGGAGGCAGTGAGTGAGTGAGGGGACAGTGCAGGGAGGCAGTGAGTGAGTGAGGGGACAGTGCAGGGAGGCAGTGAGTGAGTGAGGGGACAGTGCAGGGAGGCAGTGAGTGAGTGAGGGGACAGTGCAGGGAGGCAGTGAGTGAGTGAGGAGGGACAGTGCAGGGAGGCAGTGAGTGAGTGAGGGGACAGTGCAGGGAGGCAGTGAGTGAGGGGACAGTGCAGGGAGGCAGTGAGTGAGGGGACAGTGCAGGAAGGCAGTGAGTGAGTGAGGGGACAGTGCAGGGAGGCAGTGAGGGGACTGAGTGAGGGGCAGTGCAGGGAGGCAGTGAGTGAGTGAGTGAGTGAGTGAGGGGACAGTGCAGGGAGGCAGTGAGTGGAGTGAGGGGACAGTGCAGGGAGGCAGTGAGTGAGGGGACAGGCCTGCAGGGAGGCAGTGAGTGAGGGGACAGTGCAGGAAGGCAGTGAGGGAAAGAGGAGTCAGGAGCTGAGTGACAGGCAGTGAGGGTGTGTGGGAATGAGGGGACAGGCAGAGTGAGGGGAGGCAGTGAGGGACTGAGGCAATGAGGGGACACGGAGTGACGGACAGTGAGTGGGGGCTGAGGGAATGAGGGGACAAGAGCTGAGGGACAGTGAGGTTGTAAGATAGTGAGGTGACAGTGAGGGGCTGAGGCAGGGAGGGGACACGGA